>NC_052151.1:181350304-181460905 GCF_902713615.1 Scyliorhinus canicula
ACCTGTGAAGACTTAATAACCAGTAGACTCACATTCAAAGTATCGTCTTGCATCATTGACTTTGTCTCTATATATTGGGCGGGAATCTCCTGCAAGTGACGGGGTGGCCGTACCGGCGCCAAGAGTGGTGTGAAGCACTCTGGCGTTGGGCCACCAGGAAGTTGCAGAACCCTCTGGAGGGGTTGGCGCTGCGCCAACTGGTGCTGAAGGGCCGCCACGGGCCAGTGCAAGTTGGCGCATGCGCAGGACTGCCGGCATGTTCTGGCACATGCGCTGGGGGTTTCTTCTCCGCGCCGGCCATGGCGGAGCCATACAGATGCTGGCGCGGAGGGAGAGAGTGCCCCCACAGCACAGGCCAGCCTGCATAATGGTGGGCCCAAATCGTGGACCAGGCCACCGTGCCCTCCCCCCCTCCCAGGGACGGATCCTCCCATGCCCCCCCGAGGGCTCCGCTAGCCGCCTTCCAAGCCAGGTCTCGCCGGGGTGGACCATGTCTATTTCACGCCAGCGGAACTGGCCGAAAACTGGTGGCCGCCAGCCGATCGGGGCCCGGGGAATTGCTGGGGGGGGCCTCTGCCTACGGCCCCCCGACCAACGCGGCACGATCCCAGCCCCCGCCCAAAAACCGGCACCGAAGAATTTGGCAGCTGGTGTCGAAGCGGCGGGACGGGATTCACGCCCCCCCCCCCCCCCCCCCCCCGGTGATTCTCTGACCCGGCGGGGAGGGTCATAGTATCCCGCCCATGTTTCTGGAACCCACCTCTTCATTCACCTGCGGAAGAAGCAATGCTCCGAACGCTAGTAATTCGAAACAAACCTATTAGACTTTAACCTAGTGTTGTAAGAGTTCTTACTGTATTTCCAGTGTATAGCGAAGCTCCTCCTGCTCATTTTGCCCCTTCTCAGCGATTGGCTGACATAGTGACTCCTGCCATGAGAAGCTGTAATCTTACAGCTGTGCCAACTTGTGCCAACTCCCTCCCTGACCTCGTCTTTCACCAACTCTGAAACTTTCTCTGACTTAAAACCCACCAAGATAGCTGTTTTCCTCAAATTTTGGCCCCTTCAGCACACTGGGTATTAATTGTGCCACTGTTGGCTCTCGTGCCTTTGGTTGGCTAGGCCCTAGGCTTTGGAATAACCTCTATACCTTCCTCAACTCGCTGCCCTCCTTTAATGCACAACATTAGATTGTGGCGAAGTGACATTCAATTGAAGCCGTTAAAGCGAATTGAATATTGTTACGGACAGGGGCGAGATGGTTCCCCCTTATTCCATCTTTAATGAGTCAAAAACCAGATACGTTTCCAAAAAGAAAAGGTGTTTTACCCTTGAGTGCGGTAACTGTTAACAACAGACAAATGACAGGTTTTCTTGAAGTGTTTTTAAAAAGGAAGGTAAATAATTATTCTTCAACACCCTGAAGGATATTAAAACCGTACAGTCATGCACAGTCACACTCAAGAAAAGATGGGGATTCCAAAACAGGGAGCATCCACTTAGGTTTGAAAAGTCCCCCAAATGTATTTCTCTCGCGATGAACATAGAACATAGAACAGTACAGCACAGAACAGGCCCTTCGGCCCTCAATGTTGTGCCGAGCCATGATCACCCTACTCAAACCCACATATCCACCCTATACCCGTAACCCAACAACCCCGCCTTAACCTTACATTTATTAGGACACTATGGGCAATTTAGCATGGCCAATCCACCTAACCCGCACATCTTTGGACTGTGGGAGGAAACCGGAGCACCCGGAGGAAACCCACGCACACAGGGGGAGGACGTGCAGACTCCACACAGACAGTGACCCAGCCGGGAATCGAACCTGGGACCCTGGAGCTGTGAAGCATTTATGCTAACCACCATGCTACCCTGCTGCCCCATGAAGTCGTGGAACGTTGCAGACCTGTGATTCCATTTTGGCTCACTGAAGAAATAGGCTGTGGAGGTTGATGGAGATGTATTTGCAGTGGTTTGCTGCTTGTAGTTTTAGATTTCTCTTGTTTCACTCCAGTTGAGGTGCAGTCGATCCCCTGGAGCGGAAACTTGGTTTTGTTCTTCAATTAATAGGTAAAGACGAGCCCAAATGAGGTCTTTTGATGGTACTTGGTCAGGACCCTGTTCCTTTGCTGGTCTGGATGTTTTGCTCTATTAATGCAAAAACATCTTATTAAATGTCCTTAATCAAAAAGTAGTTTCTGTCATGTAACCATAGTGTCTGTTTCTCATTGTCCTCACAAATGGGCTCTGATGACTTGGCCATTGAGGCATGATGGGGCTTGAGTTTCACCCGCTCACATATCATTGTGACAAAACAGTTTTTTTCCGCACGCATTCTTTGCAATTCCACTCGGAAGCTGGAACGTCAACAAGAAGTGCTGTGAACCAGTTCACTTTATTATTTGGATAAGGACAGCCATTAACTAGGGGAAAGGTGTGTTGCATTTTCATTACTGCTCAATGAGTTATCCTGAAAATTAATTTGCATTTTAATGTCTTGTCCAAACATGTAGGCTAACTCCGAGGTTTTGTGTAGTTCCATGAATGTTGACAGGAAAGGAGAGATCACCTGACCTCTCAACTCCATTTTGTTTTATGTTGAGGTGTTCATTTTTAATTTTTACTCCACAAATCCATGATTCTATATTCTGTGAACATGACAATAATTATCCGAAGAGAAAATAAATTGCAGGCCAGGGCGGAAAAGGGAGAGGAGCAGGACTAATTAAGTTGTTTTTGCAGGGGTGCAGCATGGACTTGATGGGCCAAATGGACTCTTTCAATGCTGTAACCATTCTATGGATCTATGGTTCTAATATATTCATTAAAAACTGCCTCTTTGACCAGCTTTTGGTCATTATTCTAATATCCTCACAACCTTATTGTTTTACTGCTGCTGTGAAGTGCCTTGAATGAACATTAAAAACACGATATCAATTCAAGTTGTTGCTGAGAAATGGCTGGCACTGTCATGATCTTTTGAGATGACTAATATGTTTCACGAGGAGCAGAGGTCCTGAGAAAATTCCTCTTGGGGAGCCTCCGCAGAGGAAGAGCAGTGACACTCACCCACCACTGGAAGTGAACTATATCAGCTTGCATTGTTCACGGCATGGACACTGCAGTTTGTGTGTGTGTGGAAATGACTGAGATCAGTGCCTCATCACTCCCCAACCTAAAATCAAATCTTTGCAAATGAACAAAGACTGGCTTCTCAAGAAGCTCAACACCATCCAGGACAAAGCAGCCTGCTTGATTGGCATCCCACCTCACTCCCTCCACCAGCAATGCACAGTAGAAGCAGTGTGTACCATTCCAAAGGATGCGCCACAGTGACTCACCAAGACTCCTTAGGCAGCACCTTCCAAAACCACGGCCACTACCATCTAGAAAGGCAAGGGCAGTGGATACCTGGGAACCTCAGCACTTGGAACATCCCCTCCAAATTAATCACCATCCCTATTTGGAAATTTATCAGCTATTCCTTCACTGTCGATGGGTCAAAATCCTGGAATTTCCTCCCTAACAGCACTGTGGGTGTACCTACACACCATGGACTGCAGCAGTTCAAGAAGGCAGCTCACCATCACCTTCTCCAGGACAATTAGGGATCGGGCAATAAATGCCAACGTAGCCAGTGATGCCAACATCCCGTGAATGAACAAAAATTAAACTCCCCATTACATGTTACATAGAACATAGAACAGTACAGCACAGAACAGGCCCTTCGGCCCTCGATGTTGTGCCGAGCAATGATCACCCTACTTAAACCCACGTAACCCGTATACCCGTAACCCAACAATCCCCCCATTAACCTTACACTACGGGCAATTTAGCATGGCCAATCCACCTAACCCGCACATCTTTGGACTGTGGGAGGAAACCGGAGCACCCGGAGGAAACCCACGCACACACGGGGAGGACGTGCAGGTTGTAAGATGGTGCGATGAGAGATCTGTTTTGAAGCTGCATGTCTATTTTTAAAGCGACATGTTTCTTTAAGATGTGCCCTTTCACTGTTCTCTCATTCTCTGGTGTGACTTCTAAAATAACATTGAACTGCAGGAAATGCTGCAGCATGAATGAGCCGAGGGCAGAAACAACATTGACTGCCTCCTCATTGATGAGTCAATGGATTTATTCAATAAGTAGCTTAGTCAGCCTGAGCAGGAAAATTCCCCAGTCTTTGCCGGGTATTCAGTTCCCTCCATGGCCTCACCTCGCCCCTGCTCTGTAACCTGCTCCAGTGCGATTACCTCACTCCGGACTGTAATATAGTTAGAAAGTTAGAGGGTTACATTATGAGGACTGGCTGTATAAACTTCGCTTGTACTGAGGTTAGAAGGTTAGGTGGATGATCTGACTGAGGAGCTCAAAAGGTTAGCACTGCTGCCTCACAGCTCCAGGGACCGGGTTCAATCCCGGCCTCGGGTGACTGTCTGTGCGGAGTCTGCACGTTCTCCCAGTGTCTGCGTGGGTTTCCTCCGGGTGCTCCGGTTTCCTCCCACAGTCCAAAGATGTGGGGCGGAATTCTCCTCTCCCCACGTGGCGTTGGAGAATCGTGGGAGGGCCTCCCGACATTTTTTTCGCCCCCCTGGCGCCCCCAGCGATTCTCCCCCCCCTCGGAAAAATCGCCGCTCGCCGTTTTTCACGGCAAACGGCGATTCTCCGAGCCCGATGGGCCGAGCGGCCGGCCCTTCACGCCCGTTTCACCACAGCAGCAACCACACCTGGTCGCTGCATTCGTGAAACGGGCGCCAGATGCCCGTTTGGGGCATCTAGGGGCCCAATTTGGACGGGAGCACTGCGACTGTGCTCGAGAGGGGACAGGCCCGCGATCGATGCCCACCGATCGTCGGGCCAGTGTCCAAAACGGACGCACTCTTTCCCTACCGCCGCCCGGCAAGATCAAGCCACCACGTCTTGCCGGGCAGCGGTGGCGAAAGACGGCACCGTGCATGTGCGGGTTTGTGTCGTCTGCGCGCTGATGTCATCCGCGCATGCGCGGGTTGGAACCGGCAACCCGCGCATGCGCGGATAACATCAGAAAAGCGCCGTTTCCGCGTCATTTCCGGCGCGACACGATGGGGGCCCGCTCCTAGCCCCCTGGGTGGGTGTGAATTAGGTGCGGGGAGCGGTCCCCGAGGCCGTCGTGAACCTCGGCCGATTTCACGACGGCCATCCTGATTTTTATCGGGATCGGAGAATACCGCCCTCGCAGTTTAGGTGGATTGGCCATGCTAAATTGCCCCTTAGTGTCCAGAAGTGTGGGTCCTATGGGGTTACAGGGTTGCGGGGATAGGGCGGGAGAGTAGGGCTCGGTGGGGTGTGCTTTCCAAGGGTGGGTGCAGTCTTCATGGGTCAAATGGCCTTATTCTGCACTGCAGGAATTCTATGGTTCTAAGATTAGATTGAGTAAGTAGGAAGAGATATTTCCTCAGGTGAATGAATCAAGGAGACAAATTTATAGCAAGACCATCCAGGGAGATAAGGTAGTTTAAATCAGGTTACCACACCCCAGAAAGGCTGTGGATTCTAGTGGGCAAATGGAGCTTTCAAGACCCAAATTCATAGTCCGTTGGTGGGTACGATTATTATCCAGAACCCTAGATGGGAGTGGAGATAGGTTCATAAAACTATAGAACCCATTCTATACTGGGAGTCGATATAGGGTTCTAACACTACAGAACACATTCTATACTGGGAGTGGAGATATGGTTATAACACTACAGAACCCATTCTATACTGAGAGTGGAGATAGGGTTGTAACACTATAGAATCCATTCTATACTGAGAGTGGAGAAATGGATATAACACTATAGACCCCATTCTATACTGGGAGTCGATATAGGGTTCTAACACTACAGAACCCATTCTATACTGAGAGTGGAGATAGGGTTATAACACTATAGAATCCATTCTATACTGAGTGGAGATATGGATATAACACTATAGACCCCATTCTATACTGGGAGTCGATATAGGGTTCTAACACTACAGAACCCATTCTATACTGGGAGTGGAGATAGGGTTATAACACTATAGAATCCATTCTATACTGGGAGTGGAGATAGGGTTAGAACACTATAGAATCCATTCTATACGGGGAGTGGAGATATGGTTATAACACTATAGACCCCATTCTATACTGGGAGTGGAGATATGGATATAACACTATAGAATCCATTCTATACTGAGAGTGGAGATAGGGTTATAACACTATAGACTCCATTCTATACTGGGAGTGGAGATATGGATATAACACTATAGAATCCATTCTATACCAAGAGTGTAGATAGGGATATAACACTATAGACCCCATTCTATGCTGGGAGTGGAGATTGGGTTATAACACTATAGACCCCATTCTATACTGGGAGTGGAGATATGGATATAACACTATAGACCCCATTCTATACTGAGAGTGGAGATAGGGTTATAACACTATAGACCCCATTCTATACTGGGAGTGGAGATATGGATATAACACTATAGAATCCATTCTATACCAAGAGTGTAGATAGGGATATAACACTATAGACCCCATTCTATGCTGGGAGTGGAGATTGGGTTATAACACTATAGACCCCATTCTATACTGGGAGTGGAGATATGGTTATAACACTATAAAGCCCATTCTATACTGGGAGTGGAGATATGGTTATAACACTATAGACCCCATTCTATACTGGGAGTGGAGATATGGTTATAACACTATAGAACCCATTCTATACTGAGAGTGGAGATTGGGTTATAACTACAGAACCCATTCTATACTGGGAGTGGAGATTGGATATAACACTATAGAGCCCATTCTATACTGAGAGTGGAGATTGGGTTATAACACTATAGAACCCATTCTATACTGGGGGTGGAGATTGGGTTATAACACTATAGAGCCCATTCTATACTGGGAGTGGAGATAGGGTTATAACACTATAGAGCCCATTCTATACTGAGTGGAGATTGGGTTATAACACTATAGAACCCATTCTATACTGGGAGTGGAGATTGGGTTATAACACTATAGAGCCCATTCTATACTGGGAGTGGAGATAGGGTTATAACACTATAGAACCCATTCTATACTGGGAGTGGAGATTGGGTTATAACACTATAGAGCCCATTCTATACTGGGAGTGGAGATTGGGTTATAACACTATAGAGCCCATTCTATACTGGGAGTGGAGATATGGATATAACACTATAGAGCCCATTCTATACTGGGAGTGGAGATTGGGTTATAACACTATAGAGCCCATTCTATACTGGGAGTGGAGATATGGATATAACACTATAGAGCCCATTCTATACTGGGAGTGGAGATAAGGTTATAACACTATAGAGTCCATTCTATACTAAGAGTGGAGATTGGGTTATAACACTATAGAGCCCATTCTATACTGGGAGTGGAGATATGGATATAACACTATAGAACCCATTCTATACTGGGAGTGGAGATTGGGTTATAACACTATAGAGCCCATTCTATACTGGGAGTGGAGATATGGATATAACACTATAGAGCCCATTCAATACTGGGAGTGGAGATACGGTTATAACACTATAGAGTCCATTCTATACTAAGAGTGGAGATTGGGTTATAACACTATAGAGCACATTCTATACTAAGAGTGGAGATTGGGTTATAACACTATAGAGCCCATTCTATACTAAGAGTGGAGATTGGGTTATAACACTATAGAGCACATTCTATACTGGGAGTGGAGATATGGTTATAACACTAGAGAACCCATTCTATACTGGGAGTGGAGATATGGTTATAACACTATAGAACCCATTCTATACTGAGAGTGGAGATTGGGTTATAACTACAGAACCCATTCTATACTGGGAGTGGAGATATGGATATAACACTATAGAGCCCATTCTACACTGAGAGTGGAGATATAGTTATACTATAGAGCCCATTCTATACTGGGAGTGGAGATATGGATATAACACTATAGAGCCCATTCTATACTGGGAGTGGAGATAGGGTTATAACACTATAGAGCCCATTCTATACTGGGAGTGGAGATATGGATATAACACTATAGAGCCCATTCTATACTGGGAGTGGAGATATGGTTATAACACTATAGAACCCATTCTATACTGAGAGTGGAGATTGGGTTATAACTACAGAACCCATTCTATACTGGGAGTGGAGATTGGATATAACACTATAGAGCCCATTCTATACTGAGAGTGGAGATTGGGTTATAACACTATAGAACCCATTCTATACTGGGGGTGGAGATTGGGTTATAACACTATAGAGCCCATTCTATACTGGGAGTGGAGATAGGGTTATAACACTATAGAGCCCATTCTATACTGAGTGGAGATTGGGTTATAACACTATAGAACCCATTCTATACTGGGAGTGGAGATTGGGTTATAACACTATAGAGCCCATTCTATACTGGGAGTGGAGATAGGGTTATAACACTATAGAACCCATTCTATACTGGGAGTGGAGATTGGGTTATAACACTATAGAGCCCATTCTATACTGGGAGTGGAGATTGGGTTATAACACTATAGAGCCCATTCTATACTGGGAGTGGAGATATGGATATAACACTATAGAGCCCATTCTATACTGGGAGTGGAGATTGGGTTATAACACTATAGAGCCCATTCTATACTGGGAGTGGAGATATGGATATAACACTATAGAGCCCATTCTATACTGGGAGTGGAGATATGGTTATAACACTATAGAGCCCATTCTATACTGGGAGTGGAGATAAGGTTATAACACTATAGAGTCCATTCTATACTAAGAGTGGAGATTGGGTTATAACACTATAGAGCCCATTCTATACTGGGAGTGGAGATATGGATATAACACTATAGAACCCATTCTATACTGGGAGTGGAGATATGGATATAACACTATAGAGCCCATTCTATACTGGGAGTGGAGATATGGATATAACACTATAGAGCCCATTCTATACTGGGAGTGGAGATATGGATATAACACTATAGAACCCATTCTATACTGGGAGTGGAGATATGGATATAACACTATAGAGCCCATTCTATACTGGGAGTGGAGATATGGATATAACACTATAGAGCCCATTCTATACTGGGAGTGGAGATATGGTTATAACACTATAGAGCCCATTCTATACTGGGAGTGGAGATAAGGTTATAACACTATAGAGTCCATTCTATACTAAGAGTGGAGATTGGGTTATAACACTATAGAGCACATTCTATACTAAGAGTGGAGATTGGGTTATAACACTATAGAGCACATTCTATACTGGGAGTGGAGATATGGTTATAACACTAGAGAACCCATTCTATACTGGGAGTGGAGATATGGTTATAACACTATAGAACCCATTCTATACTGAGAGTGGAGATTGGGTTATAACTACAGAACCCATTCTATACTGGGAGTGGAGATATGGATATAACACTATAGAGCCCATTCTACACTGAGAGTGGAGATTGGGTTATAACACTATAGAGCACATTCTATACTAAGAGTGGAGATTGGGTTATAACACTATAGAGCACATTCTATACTAAGAGTGGAGATTGGGTTATAACACTATAGAGCACATTCTATACTGGGAGTGGAGATATGGTTATAACACTAGAGAACCCATTCTATACTGGGAGTGGAGATATGGTTATAACACTATAGAACCCATTCTATACTGGGAGTGGAGATATGGATATAACACTATAGAGCCCATTCTATACTGGGAGTGGAGATTGGGTTATAACACTATAGAGACCATTCTATACTGGGAGTGGAGATAGGGTTATAACACTATAGACCCCATTCTATACTGGGAGTGGAGATAGGGTTATAACACTATAGACCCCATTCTATACTAAGAGTGGAGATAGGGTTATAACACTATAGAACCCATTCTATACTGGGAGTGGAGATATGGTTATAACACTATAGAATCCATTCTATACTGGGAGTGGAGATAGGGTTATAACACTATAGAATCCATTCTATAATGTGAGTGGAGATAGGGTTATAACACTATAGAGCCCATTCTATACTGGGAGTGGAGATATGGATATAACACTATAGAACCCATTCTATACTGGGAGTGGAGATATGGTTATAACACTATAGAGCCCATTCTATACTGGGAGTGGAGATAGGGTTATAACACTATAGAATCCATTCTGTACTGGGAGTGGAGATAGGGTTATAACACTATAGACCCCATTCTATACTAAGAGTGGAGATAGGGTTATAACACTATAGAACCCATTCTATACTGGGAGTGGAGATATGGTTATAACACTATAGAATCCATTCTATACTGGGAGTGGAGATAGGGTTATAACACTATAGAATCCATTCTATAATGTGAATGGAGATAGGGTTATAACACTATAGAGCCCATTCTATACTGGGAGTGGAGATATGGATATAACACTATAGAACCCATTTTATACTGGGAGTGGAGATATGGTTATAACACTATAGAATCCATTCTATACTGGGAGTGGAGATATGGTTATAACACTATAGACCCCATTCTATACTAAGAGTGGAGATTGGGTTATAACACTATAGAATCCATTCTATACTGGGAGTGGAGATATGGATATAACACTATAGACCCCATTCTATACTAAGAGTGGAGATATGGTTATAACACTATAGAGCCCATTCTATACTGGGAGTGGAGATATGGTTATAACACTATAGAACCCATTCTATACTGGGAGTGGAGATATGGTTATAACACTATAGAACCCATTCTATACTGGGAGTGGAGATTGGGTTATAACACTATAGAACCCATTCTATACTGGGAGTGGAGATATGGATATAACACTATAGCACCCATTCTATACTGGGAGTGGAGATATGGATATAACACTATAGAGCCCATTCTATACTGGGAGTGGAGATATGGTTATAACACTATAGAGCCCATTCTATACTGGGAGTGGAGATATGGTTATAACACTATAGAGCCCATTCTATACTGGGAGTGGAGATAGGGTTATAACACTATAGAGCCCATTCTATACTGGGAGTGGAGATATGGTTATAACACTATAGAACCCATTCTATACTGGGAGTGGAGATTGGGTTATAACACTATAGAACCCATTCTATACTGGGAGTGGAGATATGGATATAACACTATAGAGCCCATTCTATAATGTGGGTGGAGATATGGTTATAACACTATAGAGCCCATTCTATACTGGGAGTGGAGATATGGTTATAACACTATAGAACCCATTCTATACTGGGAGTGGAGATATGGTTATAACACTATAGAACCCATTCTATACTGGGAGTGGAGATTGGGTTATAACACTATAGAACCCATTCTATACTGGGAGTGGAGATATGGATATAACACTATAGAGCCCATTCTATACTGGGAGTGGAGATTGGGTTATAACACTATAGAACCCATTCTATACTGGGAGTGGAGATATGGATATAACACTATAGACCCCATTCTATACTGGGAGTGGAGATATGGATATAACACTATAGAGCCCATTCTATACTGGGAGTGGAGATATGGTTATAACACTATAGAACCCATTCTATACTGGGAGTGGAGATATGGATATAACACTATAGAGCCCATTCTATACTGGGAGTGGAGATATGGATATAACACTATAGAGCCCATTCTATACTGGGAGTGGAGATAGGGTTCCTCCAAAATGGAGGAACGCAAAGCTTGCAGGGTAAAATGGACAAAGTTTGCAGCACACGCAGGCCGCAAAAAGCCACTGTGTATTCTGTCTGCTAAGAGAGCAGACAGCACCAAAACAAACATTCCGCATACTAATGAAGCAATCTCCAGGACAGTTAGCATAGTAATGGAACGATCCCAGGGACAAAGGACACAAATAGGGAAGTGATTGCAACATTGTATGGGAAGCCAGACACCCCGGCACCAGCGGGGTTCGAAGACAAAGCACCTGAAGGCCCACTCAGTAGCCGAGGGACAGCCTCAGTATTGGGGGGATTCAAACAAATCGATTGGGAAGAGACCCAATCGATCCCCAGCACATAGAGGGTCCGCCCAAAAGGGCGCGAAGCCCTAGGACTATAAAAGACACGTCCCAAACTTATTTTGTTCTTCTTGACCAGCCCTCCTCTCTTGACCAGCCCTCTCGACCAGCCTTTACCGAAGAAGACCTTGACCGAGAGAGAGGAGAGGTTCGGACAGCAGCAGCAAGCAAGTAAGTGTCCCACAACGATCGCTACCAGAGATAGACACTCCTGACCCCTTTTAACCCGTACCAACCTGAAGTCTGCGGACCTAGTACAGAGCAAGAGGCTATTGTCCCCTGATCCGGCAGTTCCTTATTCAGATAAATATTGGTCTATTTAGTGGTAGGAATAGTTTAGTCATCTTAGCGTGTGCATGAGTAGATTATAATTGTATTATAATAAATTCATTTGTTTGAACTTACTAATTGGTGTATGGTTTTATTGCTTTGAACTTGACCTTGAAACTTGTGGCGGTATCTTAACGATACCTTGCGACTCCAGAGCTAAGTAACGAAACAGAGCTAAATTGAGTGTTAAGCACACTCACCCAGAACGAGCAACACACGTTCATTTTAACCGCCTGCACCCGACCCGCCAGTGACAGAGGGAGACCATCCCACCTCGCCAGATCAGCTTTCACTCTCCCCACCAAACTAGAAATGTTGTACCTGCGGATCCCCCCCCCCACTCCCGGGCAACCTGCACCCCAGGTACCTAAAGTGAGTCCCTGCCCTACAGAATGACAGCCCCCCCACCCTGCCCCCACCCCCGGCCGAGACACCACAAAATACTCACTCTTGTCTAGATTTAATATGTACCCTGAGAAAGACCCAAACACTCGAAGCAGCTCCAGTATTCCCCCTATTGACACACTCGGTTCCAACACGTATATCAGCAAGTCATCGGCATATAAGGACACCCTATGCTCTATCCCCCACCCCCCCCCCCCTCCCCCCCCGGCACTATTCCTTTCCATACCCCCGAACTTCTTAATGCGATGGCCAACGGCTCAATCGCAAGTGCAAACAGCAGGGGGGACGTAGGACATCCCTGCCTCGTCTCACGGTGGAGAGAAAAGTATCTCGAGCTGATGTTGTTTGTGCGGACACTCACCTTCGGCTCCTTATATAATAGCTTTACCCAGTTCACAAATCTTGGTCCAATCCCAAACCGCTCCAGAACTGCCATCATGTACCCCCATTCTACCCGGTCAAACGCCTTCACAGTGTCCAGTGCTACAACCACTTCTGTTTCCTTCCCCTCTGCCGGTGCCATAACGACGTTCAAAACCCTCCTAATGTTCGAAAAGAGCTGCCTCCCTTTCACAAACCCCGTCTGATCTTCACCTACCACCTTCAGGAGGCACCCCTCCAGCCTACCCGCCAGTACCTTCACCAATACTTTTGCGTCCACATTCAGAAGTGATATGGGCCTATACGAACCACGCTCCGTCGGATCCTTATCCTCTTTAAGCAACAGGGAAATCGATGCCTTCCCCAAGGTTTGTGGCAGCACCCCCTTCCCTATCACCTCTTCAAACATCCCTACCATCAGGGGTGCCAACTTATCCTTAAATTTTTTATAATATTCCACTGGAAACCCATCCGGCCCTGCCACCTTCCCCGACTGCATCCTCCCAATCGCATCCTTTATCTCCTGCTCCACTGTCGCCCCTTCTAATGTAGCCATGTCTCCCTCCCCTAACCTCGGGTACTCCAACCCATCTAGAAATTCCTGCATCTCACGGTCTCCCCCAGGTGGCTCTGACCTGTACACGCTCCCATAAAATTCCTCAAAAACTTTGTTAATTAGATCCGGAGCCACCACCAACATCCCTGTCTTATCCCTCAGCTGAACAATTTCCCTTGCCGCCGCCTCCCTCTGGAGCTGATCTACTAACATGACCTGCCGTGACTTGTCCAATCTTGGCTCCTGCACCAAGTTCCAGACCCCCCTTATCTCCATGTTCATAAACTGCACCCCTTGCTCGCCTCAGTTGGTGCACCGCCTTCCTGGTAGACAGTCGGTCAAAGCTCGCCTGGAGTTCCTTCCTCTTTTTCAGCTTTGTTGGATCCCCATCCTCTGCATAACTCCTATTTACCTCCATCATCTCATCTATTACCCTCTGCCGCTCCAACCTCTCTTCTTTGTCCACCCTGGCCTTAAACAAAATTACCTCACCCCTCACCACCACCTTTAGGGCCTCCCAGACAACTGCCTTCGACACCTAACCCGTACAGTTGAAACCTACATATTCCTTAATTACCTTTTCAATTTTCTCACAGAACAATTGGTCACCCAAAAGCCCCACATCCAGTTTCCACCCCGGCCTCTGCACTACCCCCTTCTCCAGTACCATATCCACCCAATGCGGAGCGTGATCTGACACTGCAATTGCAGAGTATTCCGACCCCTTGACTCCAGCCAGCAAAGCCTTTCCCACCACAAAAAAGTCGATCCGTGAGTATACCCTCGCAAATCCCGCATCGTCCCAGTTGGGACCGCATACACTTACCAGCGCCACTAATCTCCCGTCCAGCGCCCCAGCCACAATCACATATCTACCCCCCAGATCTGCCACCACCTTCTCCATCTGGAAGCTTTCCCTTTTGCTGACCATTACCGCTACCCCTCGAGCCCTTCCATAAATCCAGAGTGAAACACTTGGCTAACCCAACCCTTTTTAATTCTCACCTGGACCTTCACCCTCAAGTGAGTCTCCTGCAGCATTGCCACATCGGCTTTCAAACTTTTAAGATGCGCAAGCACCCTTGACCGGTCTTCCTAACCCCTCACGTATCCTAACTGGGGGTCTCTCACCTCCCCCCCCCCCCCCCCCCACCTTTCTTATCCACCATCATCATACCCCTGGGCCCTGCCCCATAAGCCTGACCCGCTCCTATCCATTATTAACATCGAACCCCTCCCCCTACATTTCCTCTTGAAAAAACATCTCCCAGCATCAATCCCTTCCCCGCCCCTCGCTCGCCTCGTAGGCCCATTGAAACCTGCTAACCAGGCTCCAATGTCCGCAGTCCTCCTCTCACCTCCGTCCACTAACCGAATTTAGTTAGCTAGCACGGGTGGCTCCCCCGCCAAGATATACCGTCTCCTCCCATCCAGTCCCAGAGCAAGGAAAAACAAAAACAACAATCCAACCCATACAATTCACTAAAATAAGATATAACCGTCACAATACAGAACGCTGATCAACCCAACCATTAACTTGAACTCTATAACTATGTAAAGATAAGTAAATTACAATACACATCAGTAAACAGAAAGCTGTAGCATTTATACATTTTCCAGCTCCCCAATCACAGTCCACAGTCTCTCTTCCAGCTCTGCTCCTCACGTCTGTCCCAAGCCTTCTGCCCTCACGAACGCCTCAGCCGCCCCCGCTGTCTCGAAATAAAAGTCTTTGGCATCATACGCCACCCTCAGCTTCGCCGGGTACACCATACCAAATCGTACCCCCTTTTGAACAGTGCCGCTTTCACTCGCCCGAACGCCGCTCGTCTTTTTGCCAACTCCACCGTCAAGTCCTGGTAGATCCGAACTCCAGCACCGTCCCACTGCACCTCGTGCTTCTGCTTCGCCCAGCTTAACACCTTCTCCTTCATGCAGTACTTATGGAAGCAGATAATTACTGCTCTTGGCGGCTCGTTCACTTTGGGCTTCGGCCTTAATAACCGATGAGCTTGGTCTAGCTCGTACTGGGAGGTGTTCTCACCCTCCCCCATCAGCTCCGCCAACTTCTTAGCGAAGTATTCTGTTGGCCTTGGTCCCTCTGTTCCTTCGGGCAAACCCACAATTCTCCATTGTACCGTCTCGAGCGGTTCTCCAAGTCCTCAAGTTTTGCTTGGAGTCCTCTGTTGACCTCTACCACCCTCCGCAGCTCGTCCCCCATCGAGGTGAGCTGGTCGCTGTGCTGCAACACGGCTTCCTCCACTTCATCTTCTCGCCCTGCTTTCTCACCTCGGCCGATGTCTTTGCCACAGCTACCCTCACCGGGGCGATTGCCTCCTCCACCATTGGTTTCAATGCGGCTCCTTCCTCAAAGCCTCCATGTGCTTCGCAAACTGTTTTTCCAGCTCCACCGCCATCACCTCGGTCATCTTCTCCACCGTAAGTAGTGCGGCCCCACCATACCTTTGCTGGTCCTCTCATTCAATGGCGAACCCGGGTTTCCTCCCTTCCTCGACGCTGCTTTTCGCATTCTTTAACGACTTATTATTTTTCCTTTTTTTTCACCCTTCTTTCCTTCTTCAATCTTTTTTTTTGTTATTATAGAACAAAAAATTCTTCCTTCAAAAAAAGAAGAAGAAAAAACTTTCACCAAGTGATGCACGATCAATTGCTCAGAGACGAGAGTTGAATACAACTGAGGCTTTATTACTCTAAGAGGTGTGGCCTCCCACAGCAGCTGGCGAAATGGCTGCTGTACGGAGGACACACATATTTATACTCCGCCTACTGGGCGGAGCCAGCAGGCAGGGACTACCGCCGTGCCTGTAGTACCGAGTCTTACCATACATATTCTAATATGTACAACAGTGATGATTGCCACATCCACCTCCTGTTAAAATTGAGTCCGGTGGGGGTGGTGGAAAACTATATACAAGCAAGTTTGAGTTTAATGAACAGAAACGAGAAAACAAAATGTTTCTATTAAGTCCAGTGGTTTGATAGTCTCGAACCAGTTATAGATTTAGTCGGTCCGGGGCCTTGATGTGCCGCTGGGAGCGACGCAGTGGTGGTCTAGTCCTCGGTGACTCCGGGAGCGTGCCAAAATCCTCTTCATCCTCGGGTGTGGATGGTCCTGGGGGGGGGGGGGGGGGTGCTGCTGGGAGCGCCGGGGGAGGGGAGGGTGGCGCCGGGCTGGAGGGGTGTGTGCGTGTGGAACCTGCTGGTGCCAGGTCCCTGGGGGAGACAGTATCCTGGTGGCCATCGGGGTATGCCACATAGGCATACTGGGGGTTTGCATGGAGCAATTGCACCCTCTCCACCAACAGGTTCGCCTTGTGGAGTCGGACGTGCCGACGGAGGAGTATGGGTCCTGGAGCTGCGAGCTAAATCGGGAGCGACACCCCAGATGTGGACTTCCTGAAGGCAAAGAGACGTTCATGGGGCGTGTCGTTAGTGGTGGCGCATAGGAGCGACCAAATAGAGTGCAGTGCATCGGGGAGGACCTCCTGCCAGCGGGAGGCCGGGAGGTTCCTGGACTGTAGGGCCAGTTGGACGGCCTTCCAGACTGTCCCATTCTCCCTCTCTACCAGTCTGTTTCCCCGGGGGTTATAGCTTGTCGTTCTGCTGGTGGTGATACCCCTGCTGAGCAGGAACTGACGCAGCTCATCGCTCATGAATGAAGATCTACTGTCACTGTGGATGTAGGCGGGGAAGCCGAACAGAGCGAAGATTGTGTTTAGGGTTTTGATGACGGTGGCAGACGTCATGTCGGGGCATGGGATGGCGAAGGGAAATCTGGAGTACTTATCGACCACACTGAGGAAATACATGTTACGGTCGGTGGAGGGGAGGGGCCCTTTGAAATCCATGCTGAGGCGCTCAAAGGGAAGGGAGGCCTTCACCAGGCGCGCGCGGTCCGGCTGGTAGAAGTATGGTTTGCACTCCGCACAGACCTGGCAGTCTCTGGTGACTGTCTGTACTTCCTCGACGGAGTAGGGCAGATTGTCTGATGCGTCGCTCTCCACTTGAAAGGGCAGTGTCTCGTCAACTGCGGCATTGCGGCCTTGGCGATATCAGCTCTAATACGGTTGAAGGCGTGTTGAGCCTCGGTCGTCAGGGGGAGAAGGGTGGACTGGATGAGTGGGCGGGCCTTGTCCGCATAATTTGGGACCCATTGGGCGTAGCAGAAGAACCCCAGGCAGCGTTTGAGGGCCTTGGGGCAGTGGGGGAGGGGAAGCTTCATGAACATAGAACATTACAGCGCAGTACAGGCCCTTCGGCCCACGATGGTGCACCATCCTGTGAAACCCTTCTAAAGTCCCTCTACACTATTCCCTTATCGTCCATATGCCTATCCAATGACCATTTGAATGCATTTAGTGTTGGCGAGTCCACTACTGTTGCAGGCAGGGCATTCCACCCCCTTACTACTCTCTGAGTAAAGAACCTACCTCTGACATCTGTCCCATATCTATTTCCCCTCAATTTAAAGCTATGTCCCCTCGTGCTGGACATCACCATCCGAGGAAAAAGGCTCTCGATGTCCACCCTATCTAATCCTCTGATCATCTTGTATGCCTAAATGAAGTCCCCACTTAACCTTCTTCTCTCTAACGAAAACAGCCTCAAGTCCTTCTGCCTTTCCTCATATGATCTTCCCTCCATACCAGGCAACATTCTTGTAAATCTCCTCTATACCCTTTCCAATGCTTCCACAGCCTTCCTATAATGTGGCGACCAGAACTGCACACAATACTCCAAATGCGGCTGCACCAGAGATTTGTACAACTGCAACATGACCTCATGGCTCCGAAACTCAATTCCTCTACCAATAAAAGCTAACACACCGTACGCCTTCTTAACAACCCTCTCAACCTGGGTGGCAACTTTCAGGGATCTATGGACATGGATACCGAGATCTCTCTGCTCGTCCACACGACCAAGAATCTTACCATTAGCCCAGTACTCTGCCTTTCTTTTATTCCTTCCAAAATGAATCACCTCACACTTTTCTGCATTAAACTCCATTTGTCACCTGTCAGCCCAGCTCTGCAGCTTATCTATGTCCCTCTGTAACTTGTAACATCCTTTTGCACTGTCTACAACTCCACCGACTTTAGTGTCATTCGCAAATTTACTCACCCA
Organism: Scyliorhinus canicula; assembly: GCF_902713615.1. Classification (NCBI taxonomy): domain Eukaryota; kingdom Metazoa; phylum Chordata; class Chondrichthyes; order Carcharhiniformes; family Scyliorhinidae; genus Scyliorhinus; species Scyliorhinus canicula. The sequence continues at coordinate 181,369,176 of NC_052151.1, forward strand.
TCCTTCTACGCCCTCCTCCAGGTCATTTATAAAAATGACAAACAGCAACGGCCCCAAAACAGATCCTTGTGGCACACCACTAGTAACTGGACACCAGTCAGAGCATTTCCCATCAACCACCACTCTTTGTCTTCTATCAGCTAGCCAATTTCTGATCCAAACTGCTAAATCACCCTGAAACCCATGCCTCTGTATTTTCTGCAATAGCCTACCGTGGGGAACCTTATCAAACGCTTTACTGAAATCCATATACACCACATCAACTGCTTTACCCTCATCCACCTGTTTGGTCACCTTCTCGAAGAACTCAATGAGGTTTGTGAGGCACGACCTACCCTTCACAAAACCATGTTGACTATCTCTAATCAAATTATTCCTTTCCAGATGATTATACATCCTATCTCTTATAAACCTTTCCAAGACTTTTCCCACAACAGAAGTAAGGCTCACTGGTCTATAGTTACTGGGGTTATCTCTACTCCCCTTCTTGTACAAGGGGACAACATTTGCTATCCTCCAGTCCTCTGGCACTATTCCTGTAGACAAAGATGACTTAAAGATCAAAGCCAAAGGCTCAGCAATCTCCTCCCAAACTTCCCAGAGAATCCTAGGATAAATCCCATCCGGCCCAGGGGACTTATCTATTTTCATACTTTCCAGAATCGCTAACACCTCCTCCTTATGAACCTCAAGCCCTTCTAGTCTAGTATCTCAGTATTCTCCTCGACAACTTTGTCTTTTTCCTGTGTGAATACTGACGAAAAATACTCATTTAGCACCTCTCCTATCTCCTCAGACTCTACGCACAACTCCCCACTACTGTCCTTGACTGGCCCTACTCTTACCTTAGTCATTCTTTTATTCCTGAAATACCTATAGAAAGCTTCAGGGTTATCCTTGATCCTACCTGCCAAAGACTTCTCATGTCCTCGCTTGGCTCTTCTTAGCTCTCTCTTTAGAGCCTTCCTAGCTAACTTGTAACTCTCAAGCGACCCAACTGAACCATCAAGTCTCATCTTCACATAAGCCTCCTTCTTCCTCTTGACAAATGATTCAACTGCTTTAGTAACCCATGGTTCCCTCACTCGACCACTTCCTCCCTGCCTAACAGGTACACACTTATCAAGGACATGCAGTAGCTGTTCCCTGAACATGCTCCACATTTCCATTGTGCCTATCCCCTGCAGTTTTCCTCTCCAGGCGATGCATCCTAAGTCTTGCCTCATCGCATCATAATTGCCTTTCCCCCAGCAATAACTCTTGCCCTGCGGTTTATACCTATCCCTTTCCATCGCTAAAGTAAACGTAATCGAATTGTGGTCACTATCACCAAAATGCTCACCTACCTCCAAATCTAACACCTGTCCTGGTTCATTACCCAGTACCAAATCCAATACGGCCTCGCCTCTTGTTGGCCTATCTACATACTGCATCAGGAAACCCTCCTGCACACATTGGACAAAAACGGATCCATCTAAAGTACTCGAACTATAGTGTTTCCAGTCAATATTTGGAAAGTTAAAGTCCCCCATAACAACTACCCTGTTATTTTCGCTCCTATCCAGAATCATCTTTGCAATCCTTTGCTCTACATCTCTGGAACTTTTCGGAGGCCTATAGAAAAGCCCTAACAGGGTGACCTCTCCTTTCCTGTTTCTTAACTCAGCCCATACTACCTCAGTATTCGAGTCCTCATCAAATGTCCTCTCAGCCACCGTAATACTGTCCTTGACTAACAATGCCACCCCTCCCCCTCTCTTACCACCTTCCCTGAACTTACTGAAATATCTAAACCCCGGCACCTGCAACAACCATTCCTCGCCCTGCTCTATCCGTGTCTCCGAAATGGCCACAACATCGAAGTCCCAGGTACTAACCCATGCCGCAAGCTCACCCACCTTATTCCGGATGCTCCTGGCATTGAAGTAGACGCACTTTATACCACCTTCCTTCCTGCCGGTACATTCCTACAACTTTGAAACCTTACTCATGACCTCACTACTCTCAGCTTCTTGTGTACTGGAGCTACAATTCAGGTTCCCAATCCCCTGCTGAACTAGTTTAAACCCTCCTGAAGAGCATTAGCAAACCTCCCCCCCGAGGACATTAGTACCCCTCTGGTCCAGGTGTAGACCATCCTGTTTGTAGAGGTCCCACCTACCCCAGAATGAGCCCCAATTGTCCAGGAATCTGAAACCCTCCCTCCTGCACCATCCCTGCAGCCACATGTTCAACTGCTCTCTCTCCCTATTCCTCGAGTCGCTAGCACGTGGCACGGGTAACAACCCAGAGATAATAACTCTGTTTGTTCTATCTCTAAGTTTCCACCCTAGCTCCTGAATTCCTGCCTTACATCCCTATCCCTTTTCCTACCTATGTCGTTGGTACCTATGTGGACCACGACTTGGGGCTGCTCCCCCTCTCCCTTAAGGATCCTGAAAACACGATCTGAGACATCGCGGACCCCGGCACCTGGGAGGCAACACACCAACCACGAGTCTCTCTCGTTCCCACAGAATCTCCTATCTATCCCCCTAACTATGGAGTCTCCAATGACTAATGTTCTACTCCTTTCCCCCCTTCCCTTCTGAGCAACAGGGACAGACTCTGTGCCAGAGACCTGTACCCCATGGCTGGCCCCTGGTAAGTCCCCCCCCCGACAAGTATCCAAAGCGGTATACCTGTTACTAAGGGGAAGGACCACAGGGGATCCCTGTACTGACTGCTTACCCCCAGCCCCTCTCACCGTCACCCATATATCTTTATTCTTTGGCGTAACTACCTCCCTGAAGCTTCTATCTATGACCCCCTATGCCTCCCGAATGATCCGAAGTTCATCCAGCTCCAGCTCCAGTTCCCTAACACAGTTTTTGAGGAGCTGGAGATGGGTGCACTTCCCACAGATGAAATCAGCAGGGACACTGACGGCGTCCCTCACCTCAAACATTCTGCAGGAGGAGCATTGTACTGCCTTCCCTGACATCACCTCTAGATTTTAAAAAAACAAGAAAAAGAAAGAAAGAGCTTACCCGATATTCCCTCAAACCCTGCTCCCGCTGAAAGGTAAGCAAATTTTTAAAGGCACTCACTCACCTTCACGACAGGCCCCTGCTCCCCAACGACCTTGGTTTTTTTGGTTAGAGGAGGAGGTAGGGGGGAAACACTGACAAAGTGTTTCGGGTTTAACTGTCACTTGACAACAGCCCCTCCACAAACCACCTTCAAATTAGGCTGACCGCACTGCACGTATGCAAATTTCCCCGGAACAGCCAATCAGTAGCTCTGCTCTGCTGCCCTCTGCTGGATGCTTGCCTTCACTTGAACTCCTCGGGTCTCTTTCGCAGGTACACCTTCAAATTAGGCTGACCGCACTGCACGTATGCAAATTTCCCCGGAACAGCATGTGGTCGGGATCCGTTCTGGACCACATAGCCGAGGATGGCTAAGCGGGTCGTGCTAAACATGCACTTCTCCTTGTTGCAGGTGAGGTTTAGGAGAGTGGCGGTGTGGAGATATTTTGCAAGGTTGGCATTGTGGTCCTGCTGGTCATGGTCGCAGATGGTGACGTTGTCTTGGTACGGGAAGTGGCCCGCAATCTGTACCGGTCGACCATTCAGTCCATCTCCCTTTGGAATACCGAGACCCTGTGGTGATGCCGAAGGGAACCCTGAGAAAGTGGTAGAGGCGGCCATCTGCCTCGAAGGCAGTGTATGGGTGGTCCGCCTTACGGATGGGGAGCTGGTGGTAGGTGGATTTGAGGTCTACGGTTGAGAAGACCCGGTATTGTGCAATCTGATTGACCATATCAGATATGCGTGGGAGTGGATACGCGTCGAGCTGCGTGTACCTAGTGATGGTCTGGCTGTAGTCCACAACCATTCTGTGTTTCTCCCCAGTTTTCACCACTACCATTTGGGCTCTCTAGGGGCTATTGCTGGCCTCGATGATGCCTTCCCGAAGCAGCCACTGGGCCTCGGACCTGATGAAGGTCCTGTCCTGGGTGCTATACGTCTGCTCCTGGTGGCGATGAGTTTGCAATCCGGGGTTAGGTTTGCGAATAGGGAAGGTGGGTCGACATTTAGGGTCGCGAGGCCGCACACAGTGAGGGGTGGTACAGGTCTGCCGAGTTTCAATGTTAGGCTCTGGAGGTTACACTGGAAGTCCACTCTGAGTAGCAAGGCAGCGCAGAGATTGGGGAGGACATAAAGGCGGAAACCGCTGAATTCTACGCCTTGGACCGTGAGCATTGTCATAATATACACCAGTATATCATGGTGCAGACACACACTGATGGACACACACAGGGACCAATCAACATGGACAAACACCGCAGCCAATCACCAGTTAGAACACACACAATAAAGGCAGAGGACACCACGGTTCCCGCTCATTCTGGGTGCTGCCTCTCAGTGTAACAAGAATTCATCCAGCCCAGCACAGACTCGCACCACGTGCTGAGAGAATCAACTGGTTCGGACAAGACTTAGGTCTCTAGTTTAAGTTAGCATAATTTAGACCCACAGTCATCGTGTGTTAGTTAGTTAGAAGTAGTTAATAAAATTGAGTTGAACCTTCATCAGTGTTGGAAGTGTCTGTTCATCTCTCAAGTCTACACTAGCCAACACTTCATGGTACCAGAAGTTGAGGGATGCTCGCACTTCTGAGACCTACCTTTCAGTGATCTGCCTCCCACCAGTTTCGAGCCATCCTACAGAATGGACTCCGTTCGCTCGCAGCCACCTCTCCGCATTGCCGGGAATCTGGGCTTGAACTGGAAACTTTTCAAACAGCGCTTCCAGCTGTACCTCGAAGCCAGGGATCTGGAAGCTGCCTCAGACGCACGGAAGATTGCTCTCTTCCTCTTCACAGCCGGTGACCACGCTCTCCACATCTTCAACTCGCTCACGTTCGATGAGGGGGAGGACAAATCGAAGTTCAAGATCGTAATTCTAAAGTTCGACAGCCACTGTGTGGTCGAGGTCAACGAGAGCTTCGAGAGATACATGTTTCAGCAGCGAATTCAGGGTAAGGACGAGCCTTTCCAGTCCTTTATTACCCACCTCCGCATCCTTGCGCAATCCTGCAACTACGGGTCCACCTCTGACTCCATGCTCCGTAACCAGGTTGTTTTTGGTGTTCAATCTGAGCCCCCGCGCTAGCAGCTACTAAAAGTAAAGCAGCTCACTCTCTACGGCCATCGAGACCTGTGTACTTCATGAACATGCCTCCATGCGCTACTCCTGCATCCAGGCCGCTGGAACAGCGCAGCAAGCCCCTTACGAGGCAGATCGGGTCCAAATGATTAAATCTTTTCAGCAATGGATCTGAACGATGGCGGCCATTTCGCGCACTTTTTTGCGGAGTCCCGCGCTTACTCGCAGTGAGCGTGCTGACATCACGGACCGCTTCGCGCAGGTACGCACCACGCTGGATCGCCCCGCACATGCGCGGTGGCGCGACGAACGTCCCGACACTCCGGCATGCGGCAACTGCGGCTCCGCCCACTTAAAGTGGCAATGTCCCGCGAAGTCCCGACGCTACCTGCAGTGTGGCAAGCGAGGCCACTACGCTGCAATGTGCAGATCTTCCATGCTTGCTGTTTTTAGGAGGTCCACCCATCCCCACAGAGACATCAGGGCTATACAGCCTGCCATCAAAGAACCTACTCTAGACCTTACTTCCGACTGTGCCTGCAATGATCCACAGGTCCCGTTCCAAATCGGCGTTGTTACTACGAACAGGATGTCCCCCAAGCGTGGCACTGAACCCGTCCATGTCCACAGCTTCAGCCAGGATGATGAGTGGTGTGCCACCCTTAGGGTCAACCCGTCCCCTGTCAGGTTCTGCCTGGACACTGGCGCTTCTGCCAATCTCATCGTCTTGTCTGATTTTCGCAAGCTCTGCGTACAGCCTGCTGTCCTGCCATCTGTGTGTAAATTGCTGGACTACAATGGCAATGCCATCGCCGCCAGTGGCTCCTGCCGCCTTGAGGTGACACATCGTGCTCACACAGCCATTCTCCCGTTCGAGATTGTTGCTGCCTCAAAAGCCTCTTTGCTTGGTGCGCAGGCATGCAAGCTGCTCCACTTAGTGCTGAGAGTACACTCTCTCTCTTCAAGCAATGTGTCTGCATCCTCTGACACAGACTTCAGGGCGCAACTCGACTCCATCATCCAGCAATACCATGATGTTTTGGAAGGCATGGGCAGGCTCCCATACACGTACAAAATCTTACTCAAGCCCAACACCAGGCCTGTCATTCACGCACCTCGCAGAGCCCCAGCGTCCCTCAAGGACCACCTCAAGCAACAGCTCCAGGACCTCCAGGACCAAGGAGTCATCTCTAGGGTCACGGAACCCACAGACTAGGTAAGCTCCACGGTCTGCGTCAAGAAGCCGTCCGGCGAGCTGCGGATCTGTATCGATCCTAAAGATCTGAATCAGAATACCATGTGGGAGCACTACCCGATTCCGAAACGTGAGGAGCTCACGTCCGAGATGGCCCACGCCAAACTATTCTCAAAACTGGATGCCTCGAAGGGTTCTGGCAGATCCAACTAGATGAGTCAAGCAAGAAGCTGTGTAAGTTCAACACACCCTTTGGCAGGTCCTGCTACAACCGGATGCCATTCGGCATCATCTCTGCGTCCGAAGTTTTCCACCGGATCATGGAGCAGATGATAAAGGGGATCGACGGCATCCGGGTATATGTCGATGACATTATTATCTGGTCAACCACCCCGCAGGAACACATTACCCACCTTAAGCACGTTTTCAGGTGCATCCACGAACACGGCCTCCGCCTCAATAGGGCCAAATGCTCCTTCGACCAGTCGAGTATCGCTCCGCCCCGCTCTGCACCGGCCTGTCGCCTGCTCAGCTACCAATGAACCGCACCCTCAGGACAACGGTGCCATCGATTCTCACCCCCAACATCGATTATGTCCCCGTGCTCCACCGCATGCACATGTCTCAACTGCAGCAGAAAACCTCCTATGACTCAGGGGCTGCTGACCTTCCCAATATCCATCCACGCGACAAGGTTCGCATCCACCTCCCGGATGGTGGCTGGTCTGCGCCTGCTGTTCTAAGGCAGGTGGCCCCCCGTTCCTTCCTGGTCCGCTTACCGGATGGATCCATTCGGCGCCGCAACAGGCGTGCTCTTCGCATGGTTCCAGGGTCGTCACGGGATCCTCCAACCAGCTCTCCTACTAATCCCACCGTGTGTGGCGCTTCCGGTCGCTCTGCCTGCCCCTGACAGTGCTGCAGCCCTCCCCGCTCCTGATGCGCCAGCCATTGCCCCACCCTTGAGGCGGTCAACCAGAGTTCATCGCCCACCTCAGAGACTGAACTTATGAACTCTGTACACATGTGGACTTTCTGAAAAGTTTTTTTTTCCTATATCCTTCATTGTTGCATTCGTTATCCAGTGATTTGTGAATAGATTCGTTGGTTGTTCCAGTTCATGGTCGTCATCTGCACCAGGCACCTTCCTCTGTAAATAGTCTTGATCCCTGTATATAGCTTTGTACATATGTCTTCACACCTCACACGTAGCTAGGTACATTCTCCACACACCCACACTATTTATTAGCACGTGCCGAGATCAACATTTTTTATAAAAGGGGGGATGTCATAATATACACCAGTATATCATGGTGCAGACACACACTGATGGACACACTGGGACCAATCAACATGTACAAACACCGCAGCCAATCACCAGTTAGAATACACACACTATAAAGGCAGAGGGCACCACGGTTCCCACTCATTCTGGGTGCTGCCTCTCAGTGTAACAAGAACTCATCCAGCCAGCACAGACTCACACCACGTGCTGAATCAACTGGTTCGGAAAAGGCTTAGGTTTAAGTTAGCATCATTAGACCCACAGTCATCGTGTGTTAGTTAGTTAGAAGTTAGTTAATAAAATTGAATTGAACCTTCATCAGTGTTGAAAGTGTCTGTTCATCTCTCAAGTCTACACTAGCCAACACTTCAAGCGTGACTATACAGTACTCCCGGATCACCACAGAGTGGGACACGGAGGCCAGGGAGATTCTTTGATTGGCGGGGTGTACCGCGAGGGAGCAGCTCCTTACCGTATCTGGGTGGATGAAGCTTTCGGTGCTCCCAGGGTCCAGCAGGCAAGGGGTCAGGTGCCCATCGATCTTCACGCTGGTCGAGGCGGTGGCTAGATTGTGTGGGCGAGACTGGTTGATCGTGACCGAGGCGAATCGTGGCTGGTTGTCGCTGGTGTCGGACGATGGGATGCCGGGGGGGGGGGGGCACAATTCCTGGAACAATGGTGGTGTCCATATGCCGTGAGGAAGACAAGATGGCAGCGCCCAGAGGTCTTGGGGTGGACAAGATGGCAGCGCCCATGGGCCGCACGTGGCGGGAGTTGAAAAAGATGGCGGTGCCATGGGCCGCACGTGTTCCGTGGAGGGGAAGATGGTGGCCGCGCATGGTCTGAGGGGGGAAAGATGGCTGCGCCCACTGGCCGCGCGTGGTCCGGGAAGGTGAAGATGGCGGCGCCAATTGTCCGTAAGCGAGGGGAGTCGGGGCGATAGTGGCGACTGAGCGGGCCTGGCACACCGTAGCGAAGTGCCCCTTCTTTCCGCAGGCCTCACAAGAAGACAGCGTTGGCGGGGTGTTTCTGTTGCCCACAGAAGTAACATTGGGGGCCCCTGGGGTTGGCTGGTTGGCGCGTGGCACAGGCGTATTGGCTGGGTAAGGCCCCTGGTTGGGCGGCCGTCTGTGGGGTCCATGATGCGTAGGAGGGGTGGGCCGCGCGGCTGGGGGTGTAGGCCTGAATATTGCCGAGGCGACCATCATTGATAGCGCTAGTTTCTTTGTTTCTGCAAGGTCGGGCGTGGCCCCCTCTAAAAGTCGCTGGCGTATGAGGTCTGACCCTATCCCAGTAACGAAAGCGTCCCGCATGAAGAGGTTCGAATGTTCCGTGGCCATGACGGCCTGACAGTCACAGTCTCTGACTAGTAGAATTAAAGCGTGCCAGAAATCTTCTATGGACTCACCAGGGAGCTGACAGCAAGTGGAGTGTACATGTCTGGCGAAGAGCGTGTCCGTCCGCTGGACGTAATTCTCTTTTAGTAGCGCCATGGCTTCGCCGTTTTCGGCGCGTCCTGGATCAGAGGAAAGACATTGGAGCTCAGGCACGAGTGCAGTATCTGGACCTTCTGAGCTTCCGGAATTGAGTCTGTACGCTTCGAAACAAGCTAGCCAATGTTGAAAGACCCTTTTGGTGTTGCGTGATTGCGGATCCAGCTGCAGGCAATCCGGCCTGATGCGGAGGTCCACCTTTTGAAAATCTTAGAGCAATAAATTGATGCACGATCAATTGGTCAAAGACTAGAGTTGGATACAACTGAGGCTTTATTGCTCTAAGATGTGTGGCCTCCCACTGCAGCTGGTGAAATGGCTGCTGTACGGAGGACGCACATATTTATACTCCGCCTACTGGGCGGAGCCAGCAGGTAGGGACTACCGCCGTATCTGTAGTACAGGGTCTTACCATATATATTCTAATATGTACAACAGTGGTGATTACCACACCAAGTTTCTTTAAAACTGCTTTCTCTTCTATTTGTATTCCTCCAGAATTTCCCTGGGACCGCACTTGGCTTCTTACAACATTCCAGGCGGGAGCCACCCGATGTGGGACATCTCACCTAGATCGCGCCCTGGCTTCGGGCCTGCTGCCTCCACCTCCGTTTGGCTCCGCCCCCGCCGCCTCGACCTCCGTTTGGCTCCGCCCCCGCTGCTCCGACCTCCTCGCGCACTGGGCCCGACGCCTCAGCACCAGCCGCCCGACACCCATGCGGGGTTCCTCCCCGGTTTTCAAATTGGCCCCGCTTGATGCCCGGGATGGCCCCAAAGGCCGACAATAATCGGGGGTGAGAGCGAAGAATTGGGGAACCCCCCAAAAGTGCTGCAAATAGTGGCCACCGGCGGGTGCTCCCTGCTACTGATACTTTAATAGGTCTGGATAAAAATGTTATCGCGTGAGGAGTAGGGTTATTTATACCGGGCAATGTCATCCTGGGTGAAAATGCACGCACTACTTTCTGGAACAGATGTTGGGGGGCGATTCTCCGAGCCCCGCACCGGACCGGAGAATCGCCACAACCGTGCCACAAAGCCCTGACGCCGGCCACCGAATCTCCAGCCCGAATGGAGCGAGCGGCCGTGCGGATACAACAAAGCCCCACCGGCACCGTTCACGCCCAGTTGCTGCCAACGGAAACTCTGCGCGAAGGGTCGGGGAGGGGCGGCCTGTGGTGGGGCGGGGGAAGCGATCCTTCACCGATGGGATCTGGCCCACGATCGGGGCCCACCAATCGGCAGGCCGGCCTCTCCCCCGGGCCTACTTTCCTGTGCGGCCGGCCCCTGAACACCGGCGCCATGTTGAGTCGGAGCCGGCGCACTGAAGTAGTCCCCCGGCATGCGCAGGTTGGCGCGGCCCAACTGCACATGGGCGAGTTGGCGCGGTGCCCATTTGCCGCCGGGAAAGGAGGCTGGAGCGGTGTGAACCGTTCCAGCACTGTGCTGGCCCCCTGTGGGGGTGAGACGGTGTTCACGACGGCGCGAACACTTGGGTTCCATTTTGGAGAATCGCCCCCGTTTTTTGAGGTTAAAGAAGTGAAAAATTAAAAATCATCTTTTCCTGTTGGTTAACTATTTTATTTGAAGTTCCCAGTTGGAAGAAATATAATAAAAAATGCCGTAAACTTTGAAAGAAAATGGTTTAAAAAAAAAGCGCAGTGCATGTCATGGCTGCCTCATTATTTGAATTCAAAATGGCTGACTGGAGGCCATGATGGAAATGTTCCAGTCCCTCTACATTCCCCCTTTCGAATCACTGCTGTGCCTGCTGAGAGTTTAATAGGAGAGCGGAATGGGGGGGGTGGGTGGGCGGGGGGGGGGGTGCAGGTCTCCGTCTAGCCGGATGTATTCCTTGACACCGGATCGGGAAATCCACTGTGATGACCCAGCCTATCGGCTTCGCTTGCCCTCTCCTTCAAATTTCCACTATCTTCACAACTAATAAAGGGAAGTGTTCAAAAATGTGAAAACCTGACTTTTTCCCCCTCCCATGGCCCTGTGGATATTTTGCGGGGTTTGGTCCTGCAGTGTAACCCGAAGAAGGTTGAGAACCCCAGGCTGAGGTGATGAGGGTGGCCAGATCCCGAGTGGTGAATTTTGTTTATGGGTGGGTTACAGAATCCTCGTCATCCAGGGTGTCCAGGGAATACTGTTAAATCTGTAAATACTGATTAACGTAGACTGTAGTGTCAGTTAGTTGTGTGAGGAGAAGATAAACCAGATCTGTATAACAGTGCGCTAAGGGAATACAAGTACGGCAACTTGCATTTATATAGCGTCCTTTATGTAACACCGTGCTCAAAAAATACTTCAGAGGATTAATAGCAGAAAATGGTGACACTGAGCAACATCAGGAGACTGAAATGACCAGAAGCTTGGTCAAAGAGGTGGTTTGAAGCACAGTCTTAGAAAGAAGAAAGAGCAGACAAGAGACGTGGCTGTTTATGGAGGGAATTCAAGAGTTTGCAGTAACTGTCATAGGGAATGGATGAAGTTAGAGATAGAGGGAGGGTTGTAGGGCTGGATGAAGTTAGAGATAGAGGGAGGGTTGTAGAGGCTGGAGGAGGTTACAGAGAGAGGGAGGGTTGTAGGGGCTGGAGGAGGTTACAGAGAGAGGGAGGGTTGTAGGGGCTGGAGGAGGTTACAGAGAGAGGGAGGGTTGTAGGGGCTGGAGGAGGTTACAGAGAGGGGGAGGGCTGTAGGGGATGGAGGAGGTTACAGAGAGAGGGAAGGCTGTAGGGGCTGGAGGAGGTTACAGAGGGTGGGTTGTAGGGGCTGGAGGAGGTTACAGAGAGAGGGAGGGTTGTAGGGGCTGGAGGAGGTTACAGAGAGAGGGAGGGTTGTAGAGGCTGGAGGAGGTTACAGAGAGTGGGAGGGTTATAGAGGCTAGAGGAGGTTACAGAGAGAGGGAGGGTTGTAGGGGCTGGAGGAGGTTACAGAGAGAGGGAAGGTTGTAGGGCAGGAGGAGGTTACGAAGAGAGGGAGGGTTGTAGGGGCTGGAGGAGGTTACAGAGAGAGGGAGGGTGTAGGGGCTGGTGGAGGTTACGGAGAGAGGGAGGGTTGTAGGGGCTGGAGGAGGTTACAGAGAGAGGGAGGGTGTAGGGGCTGGTGGAGGTTTCGGAGAGAGGGAGGGTGTAGGGGCTGGAAGAGGTTACAGAGAGAGGAAGGATTGTAGTGGCTGGAGGAGGTAACGGAGAGAGGGAGGGTTGTAGGGGCTGGAGGAGGTTACAGAGAGAGGGAGGGTTGTAGGGGCTGGAGGAGGTTACAGAGAGAGGGAGGGTTGTAGGGGTGGAGGAGGTTACAGTGAGAGGGAGGGTTGTAGGGGCTGGAGGAGGTTACGAAGAGAGGGAGGGCTGTAGGGGCTGGAGGAGGTTACAGAGAGAGGGAGGGCTGTAGGGGCTGGAGGAGGTTATGAAGAGAGGGAGGGCTGTAGGGGCTGGAGGAGGTTACAGAGGGAGAGGGAGGGTTGTAGGGGCTGGAGGAGGTTACAGAGAGAGGGAGGGTTGTAGGGGCTGGAGGAGGTTACGGAGAGCGAGAGGGTTGTAGGGGCTGGAGGAGGTTACAGAGAGAGGGAGGGTTTGTAGGGGCTGGAGGAGGTTACAGAGAGAGGGAGGGTTGTAGGGGCTGGAGGAGGTTACAGAGAGAGGGAGGGCTGTAGGGGCTGGAGGAGGTTACAGGGAGAGGGAGGGTTGTAGGGGCTGGAGGATGTTACAGAGAGAGGGAGGGTTGTAGGGGCTGGAGGAGGTTACAGAGAGAGGGAGGGCTGTAGGGGCTGGAGGAGGTTACAGATAGAGGGAGGGTTGTAGGGGCTGGAGGAGGTTACAGAGAGAGGGAGGGTTGTCGGAGGAGGTTACAGAGAGATGGAGGGCTGTAAGGGCTGGAGGAGGTTACAGAGAGAGGGAGGGTTGTCGGGGTTGGAGGAGGTTACTGAGAGAGGGAAGGTTGTCGGGGTTGGAGGAGGTTACTGAGAGAGGGGGGTTGTCGGAGGAGGTTACAGAGAGAGGGAGGGCTGTAGGGGCTGGAGGAGGTTACAGAGAGAGGGAGGGTTGTAGGGGCTGGAGGAGGTTACAGAGAGAGGGAGGGTTGTAGGGGCTGGAGGAGGTTACAGAGAGAGGGAGGGTTGTAGGGGCTGGAGGAGGTTACAGAGAGAGGGAGGGTTGTCGGAGGAGGTTACAGAGAGAGGGAGGGTTGTCGGGGTTGGAGGAGGTTACTGAGAGAGGGAAGGTTGTAGGGGCTGGAGGAGGTTACTGAGAGAGGGAAGGTTGTCGGGGTTGGAGGAGGTTACTGAGAGAGGGGGGGTTGTAGGCAGGGCCGCCCCAAGGTACCGGCAACTCGGGCAGTCGCCCGGGGCGCCATGTGCTCGGGGGCTCCAGAGACTCGGGTCCCGCGCATGCGCAGTTGGGCCGGCCCAACCAGCGCATGCGCGGTGGCCGCCCTCCCCCAGGGCGGCCCCTTCCGCCCCCCCCCCCTCCGTCCGCCGCCCCCCCCCCTCCGTCCCCCTTCCGTCCCCCTTCCGTCCGCCCCCCCCCCCCGCTCTGCCCCCCCCCCGCCCCCCCCCCCCCCCTCGGCCCGCCCCGCCCCCCCCTCGGCCCTTCGGCCCACGATGGTGCACCATCCTGTGAAACCCTTCTAAAGTCCCTCTACACTATTCCCTTATCGTCCATATGCCTATCCAATGACCATTTGAATGCATTTAGTGTTGGCGAGTCCACTACTGTTGCAGGCAGGGCATTCCACCCCCTTACTACTCTCTGAGTAAAGAACCTACCTCTGACATCTGTCCCATATCTATTTCCCCTCAATTTAAAGCTATGTCCCCTCGTGCTGGACATCACCATCCGAGGAAAAAGGCTCTCGATGTCCACCCTATCTAATCCTCTGATCATCTTGTATGCCTAAATGAAGTCCCCACTTAACCTTCTTCTCTCTAACGAAAACAGCCTCAAGTCCTTCTGCCTTTCCTCATATGATCTTCCCTCCATACCAGGCAACATTCTTGTAAATCTCCTCTATACCCTTTCCAATGCTTCCACAGCCTTCCTATAATGTGGCGACCAGAACTGCACACAATACTCCAAATGCGGCTGCACCAGAGATTTGTACAACTGCAACATGACCTCATGGCTCCGAAACTCAATTCCTCTACCAATAAAAGCTAACACACCGTACGCCTTCTTAACAACCCTCTCAACCTGGGTGGCAACTTTCAGGGATCTATGGACATGGATACCGAGATCTCTCTGCTCGTCCACACGACCAAGAATCTTACCATTAGCCCAGTACTCTGCCTTTCTTTTATTCCTTCCAAAATGAATCACCTCACACTTTTCTGCATTAAACTCCATTTGTCACCTGTCAGCCCAGCTCTGCAGCTTATCTATGTCCCTCTGTAACTTGTAACATCCTTTTGCACTGTCTACAACTCCACCGACTTTAGTGTCATTCGCAAATTTACTCACCCATCCTTCTACGCCCTCCTCCAGGTCATTTATAAAAATGACAAACAGCAACGGCCCCAAAACAGATCCTTGTGGCACACCACTAGTAACTGGACACCAGTCAGAGCATTTCCCATCAACCACCACTCTTTGTCTTCTATCAGCTAGCCAATTTCTGATCCAAACTGCTAAATCACCCTGAAACCCATGCCTCTGTATTTTCTGCAATAGCCTACCGTGGGGAACCTTATCAAACGCTTTACTGAAATCCATATACACCACATCAACTGCTTTACCCTCATCCACCTGTTTGGTCACCTTCTCGAAGAACTCAATGAGGTTTGTGAGGCACGACCTACCCTTCACAAAACCATGTTGACTATCTCTAATCAAATTATTCCTTTCCAGATGATTATACATCCTATCTCTTATAAACCTTTCCAAGACTTTTCCCACAACAGAAGTAAGGCTCACTGGTCTATAGTTACTGGGGTTATCTCTACTCCCCTTCTTGTACAAGGGGACAACATTTGCTATCCTCCAGTCCTCTGGCACTATTCCTGTAGACAAAGATGACTTAAAGATCAAAGCCAAAGGCTCAGCAATCTCCTCCCAAACTTCCCAGAGAATCCTAGGATAAATCCCATCCGGCCCAGGGGACTTATCTATTTTCATACTTTCCAGAATCGCTAACACCTCCTCCTTATGAACCTCAAGCCCTTCTAGTCTAGTATCTCAGTATTCTCCTCGACAACTTTGTCTTTTTCCTGTGTGAATACTGACGAAAAATACTCATTTAGCACCTCTCCTATCTCCTCAGACTCTACGCACAACTCCCCACTACTGTCCTTGACTGGCCCTACTCTTACCTTAGTCATTCTTTTATTCCTGAAATACCTATAGAAAGCTTCAGGGTTATCCTTGATCCTACCTGCCAAAGACTTCTCATGTCCTCGCTTGGCTCTTCTTAGCTCTCTCTTTAGAGCCTTCCTAGCTAACTTGTAACTCTCAAGCGACCCAACTGAACCATCAAGTCTCATCTTCACATAAGCCTCCTTCTTCCTCTTGACAAGTGATTCAACTGCTTTAGTAACCCATGGTTCCCTCACTCGACCACTTCCTCCCTGCCTAACAGGTACACACTTATCAAGGACATGCAGTAGCTGTTCCCTGAACATGCTCCACATTTCCATTGTGCCTATCCCCTGCAGTTTTCCTCTCCAGGCGATGCATCCTAAGTCTTGCCTCATCGCATCATAATTGCCTTTCCCCCAGCAATAACTCTTGCCCTGCGGTTTATACCTATCCCTTTCCATCGCTAAAGTAAACGTAATCGAATTGTGGTCACTATCACCAAAATGCTCACCTACCTCCAAATCTAACACCTGTCCTGGTTCATTACCCAGTACCAAATCCAATACGGCCTCGCCTCTTGTTGGCCTATCTACATACTGCATCAGGAAACCCTCCTGCACACATTGGACAAAAACGGATCCATCTAAAGTACTCGAACTATAGTGTTTCCAGTCAATATTTGGAAAGTTAAAGTCCCCCATAACAACTACCCTGTTATTTTCGCTCCTATCCAGAATCATCTTTGCAATCCTTTGCTCTACATCTCTGGAACTTTTCGGAGGCCTATAGAAAAGCCCTAACAGGGTGACCTCTCCTTTCCTGTTTCTTAACTCAGCCCATACTACCTCAGTATTCGAGTCCTCATCAAATGTCCTCTCAGCCACCGTAATACTGTCCTTGACTAACAATGCCACCCCTCCCCCTCTCTTACCACCTTCCCTGAACTTACTGAAATATCTAAACCCCGGCACCTGCAACAACCATTCCTCGCCCTGCTCTATCCGTGTCTCCGAAATGGCCACAACATCGAAGTCCCAGGTACTAACCCATGCCGCAAGCTCACCCACCTTATTCCGGATGCTCCTGGCATTGAAGTAGACGCACTTTATACCACCTTCCTTCCTGCCGGTACATTCCTACAACTTTGAAACCTTACTCATGACCTCACTACTCTCAGCTTCTTGTGTACTGGAGCTACAATTCAGGTTCCCAATCCCCTGCTGAACTAGTTTAAACCCTCCTGAAGAGCATTAGCAAACCTCCCCCCCGAGGATATTAGTACCCCTCTGGTCCAGGTGTAGACCATCCTGTTTGTAGAGGTCCCACCTACCCCAGAATGAGCCCCAATTGTCCAGGAATCTGAAACCCTCCCTCCTGCACCATCCCTGCAGCCACATGTTCAACTGCTCTCTCTCCCTATTCCTCGAGTCGCTAGCACGTGGCACGGGTACAACCCAGAGATAATAACTCTGTTTGTTCTATCTCTAAGTTTCCACCCTAGCTCCTGAATTCCTGCCTTACATCCCTATCCCTTTTCCTACCTATGTCGTTGGTACCTATGTGGACCACGACTTGGGGCTGCTCCCCCTCTCCCTTAAGGATCCTGAAAACACGATCTGAGACATCGCGGACCCCGGCACCTGGGAGGCAACACACCAACCACGAGTCTCTCTCGTTCCCACAGAATCTCCTATCTATCCCCCTAACTATGGAGTCTCCAATGACTAATGTTCTACTCCTTTCCCCCCTTCCCTTCTGAGCAACAGGGACAGACTCTGTGCCAGAGACCTGTACCCCATGGCTGGCCCCTGGTAAGTCCCCCCCCCGACAAGTATCCAAAGCGGTATACCTGTTACTAAGGGGAAGGACCACAGGGGATCCCTGTACTGACTGCTTACCCCCAGCCCCTCTCACCGTCACCCATATATCTTTATTCTTTGGCGTAACTACCTCCCTGAAGCTTCTATCTATGACCCCCTATGCCTCCCGAATGATCCGAAGTTCATCCAGCTCCAGCTCCAGTTCCCTAACACAGTTTTTGAGGAGCTGGAGATGGGTGCACTTCCCACAGATGAAATCAGCAGGGACACTGACGGCGTCCCTCACCTCAAACATTCTGCAGGAGGAGCATTGTACTGCCTTCCCTGACATCACCTCTAGATTTTAAAAAAACAAGAAAAAGAAAGAAAGAGCTTACCCGATATTCCCTCAAACCCTGCTCCCGCTGAAAGGTAAGCAAATTTTTAAAGGCACTCACTCACCTTCACGACAGGCCCCTGCTCCCCAACGACCTTGGTTTTTTTTGGTTAGAGGAGGAGGTAGGGGGGAAACACTGACAAAGTGTTTCGGGTTTAACTGTCACTTGACAACAGCCCCTCCACAAACCACCTTCAAATTAGGCTGACCGCACTGCACGTATGCAAATTTCCCCGGAACAGCCAATCAGTAGCTCTGCTCTGCTGCCCTCTGCTGGATGCTTGCCTTCACTTGAACTCCTCGGGTCTCTTTCGCAGGTACACCTTCAAATTAGGCTGACCGCACTGCACGTATGCAAATTTCCCCGGAACAGCATGTGGTCGGGATCCGTTCTGGACCACATAGCCGAGGATGGCTAAGCGGGTCGTGCTAAACATGCACTTCTCCTTGTTGCAGGTGAGGTTTAGGAGAGTGGCGGTGTGGAGATATTTTGCAAGGTTGGCATTGTGGTCCTGCTGGTCATGGTCGCAGATGGTGACGTTGTCTTGGTACGGGAAGTGGCCCGCAATCTGTACCGGTCGACCATTCAGTCCATCTCCCTTTGGAATACCGAGACCCTGTTGGTGATGCCGAAGGGAACCCTGAGAAAGTGGTAGAGGCGGCCATCTGCCTCGAAGGCAGTGTATGGGTGGTCCGCCTTACGGATGGGGAGCTGGTGGTAGGTGGATTTGAGGTCTACGGTTGAGAAGACCCGGTATTGTGCAATCTGATTGACCATATCAGATATGCGTGGGAGTGGATACGCGTCGAGCTGCGTGTACCTAGTGATGGTCTGGCTGTAGTCCACAACCATTCTGTGTTTCTCCCCAGTTTTCACCACTACCATTTGGGCTCTCTAGGGGCTATTGCTGGCCTCGATGATGCCTTCCCGAAGCAGCCACTGGGCCTCGGACCTGATGAAGGTCCTGTCCTGGGTGCTATACGTCTGCTCCTGGTGGCGATGAGTTTGCAATCCGGGGTTAGGTTTGCGAATAGGGAAGGTGGGTCGACATTTAGGGTCGCGAGGCCGCACACAGTGAGGGGTGGTACAGGTCTGCCGAGTTTCAATGTTAGGCTCTGGAGGTTACACTGGAAGTCCACTCTGAGTAGCAAGGCAGCGCAGAGATTGGGGAGGACATAAAGGCGGAAACCGCTGAATTCTACGCCTTGGACCGTGAGCATTGTCATAATATACACCAGTATATCATGGTGCAGACACACACTGATGGACACACACAGGGACCAATCAACATGGACAAACACCGCAGCCAATCACCAGTTAGAACACACACAATAAAGGCAGAGGACACCACGGTTCCCGCTCATTCTGGGTGCTGCCTCTCAGTGTAACAAGAATTCATCCAGCCCAGCACAGACTCGCACCACGTGCTGAGAGAATCAACTGGTTCGGACAAGACTTAGGTCTCTAGTTTAAGTTAGCATAATTTAGACCCACAGTCATCGTGTGTTAGTTAGTTAGAAGTAGTTAATAAAATTGAGTTGAACCTTCATCAGTGTTGGAAGTGTCTGTTCATCTCTCAAGTCTACACTAGCCAACACTTCATGGTACCAGAAGTTGAGGGATGCTCGCACTTCTGAGACCTACCTTTCAGTGATCTGCCTCCCACCAGTTTCGAGCCATCCTACAGAATGGACTCCGTTCGCTCGCAGCCACCTCTCCGCATTGCCGGGAATCTGGGCTTGAACTGGAAACTTTTCAAACAGCGCTTCCAGCTGTACCTCGAAGCCAGGGATCTGGAAGCTGCCTCAGACGCACGGAAGATTGCTCTCTTCCTCTTCACAGCCGGTGACCACGCTCTCCACATCTTCAACTCGCTCACGTTCGATGAGGGGGAGGACAAATCGAAGTTCAAGATCGTAATTCTAAAGTTCGACAGCCACTGTGTGGTCGAGGTCAACGAGAGCTTCGAGAGATACATGTTTCAGCAGCGAATTCAGGGTAAGGACGAGCCTTTCCAGTCCTTTATTACCCACCTCCGCATCCTTGCGCAATCCTGCAACTACGGGTCCACCTCTGACTCCTTGCTCCGTAACCAGGTTGTTTTTGGTGTTCAATCTGAGCCCCCGCGCTAGCAGCTACTAAAAGTAAAGCAGCTCACTCTCTACGGCCATCGAGACCTGTGTACTTCATGAACATGCCTCCATGCGCTACTCCTGCATCCAGGCCGCTGGAACAGCGCAGCAAGCCCCTTACGAGGCAGATCGGGTCCAAATGATTAAATCTTTTCAGCAATGGATCTGAACGATGGCGGCCATTTCGCGCACTTTTTTGCGGAGTCCCGCGCTTACTCGCAGTGAGCGTGCTGACATCACGGACCGCTTCGCGCAGGTACGCACCACGCTGGATCGCCCCGCACATGCGCGGTGGCGCGACGAACGTCCCGACACTCCGGCATGCGGCAACTGCGGCTCCGCCCACTTAAAGTGGCAATGTCCCGCGAAGTCCCGACGCTACCTGCAGTGTGGCAAGCGAGGCCACTACGCTGCAATGTGCAGATCTTCCATGCTTGCTGTTTTTAGGAGGTCCACCCATCCCCACAGAGACATCAGGGCTATACAGCCTGCCATCAAAGAACCTACTCTAGACCTTACTTCCGACTGTGCCTGCAATGATCCACAGGTCCCGTTCCAAATCGGCGTTGTTACTACGAACAGGATGTCCCCCAAGCGTGGCACTGAACCCGTCCATGTCCACAGCTTCAGCCAGGATGATGAGTGGTGTGCCACCCTTAGGGTCAACCCGTCCCCTGTCAGGTTCTGCCTGGACACTGGCGCTTCTGCCAATCTCATCGTCTTGTCTGATTTTCGCAAGCTCTGCGTACAGCCTGCTGTCCTGCCATCTGTGTGTAAATTGCTGGACTACAATGGCAATGCCATCGCCGCCAGTGGCTCCTGCCGCCTTGAGGTGACACATCGTGCTCACACAGCCATTCTCCCGTTCGAGATTGTTGCTGCCTCAAAAGCCTCTTTGCTTGGTGCGCAGGCATGCAAGCTGCTCCACTTAGTGCTGAGAGTACACTCTCTCTCTTCAAGCAATGTGTCTGCATCCTCTGACACAGACTTCAGGGCGCAACTCGACTCCATCATCCAGCAATACCATGATGTTTTGGAAGGCATGGGCAGGCTCCCATACACGTACAAAATCTTACTCAAGCCCAACACCAGGCCTGTCATTCACGCACCTCGCAGAGCCCCAGCGTCCCTCAAGGACCACCTCAAGCAACAGCTCCAGGACCTCCAGGACCAAGGAGTCATCTCTAGGGTCACGGAACCCACAGACTAGGTAAGCTCCACGGTCTGCGTCAAGAAGCCGTCCGGCGAGCTGCGGATCTGTATCGATCCTAAAGATCTGAATCAGAATACCATGTGGGAGCACTACCCGATTCCGAAACGTGAGGAGCTCACGTCCGAGATGGCCCACGCCAAACTATTCTCAAAACTGGATGCCTCGAAGGGTTCTGGCAGATCCAACTAGATGAGTCAAGCAAGAAGCTGTGTAAGTTCAACACACCCTTTGGCAGGTCCTGCTACAACCGGATGCCATTCGGCATCATCTCTGCGTCCGAAGTTTTCCACCGGATCATGGAGCAGATGATAAAGGGGATCGACGGCATCCGGGTATATGTCGATGACATTATTATCTGGTCAACCACCCCGCAGGAACACATTACCCACCTTAAGCACGTTTTCAGGTGCATCCACGAACACGGCCTCCGCCTCAATAGGGCCAAATGCTCCTTCGACCAGTCGAGTATCGCTCCGCCCCGCTCTGCACCGGCCTGTCGCCTGCTCAGCTACCAATGAACCGCACCCTCAGGACAACGGTGCCATCGATTCTCACCCCCAACATCGATTATGTCCCCGTGCTCCACCGCATGCACATGTCTCAACTGCAGCAGAAAACTTCCTACGATTGACAGGCTACTGACCTTCCCAACATCCATCCACGCGACAAGGTTCGCATCCACCTCCCGGATGGTGGCTGGTCTGCACCTGCTGTCGTTCTAAGGCAGGTGGCCCCCCGCTCCTTCCTGGCCCGCTTACCGGATGGATCCATTCGGCGCCGCAACAGGCGTGCTCTTCGCATGGTTCCAGGGTCGTCACGGGATCCTCCGACCAGCTCTCCTACTGATCCCACCGTGTGTGGCGCTTCCGGTCACTCTGCCTGCCCCTGACAGTGCTGCAGCCCTCCCGGCTCCTGAGCCGCCAGCCATTGCCCCACCCTTGAGACGGTCAACCAGAGTTCATCGCCCACCTCAGAGACTGAACTTATGAACTCTGTACACATGTGGACTTTCTGAAAAGTTTTTTTTTCCTATATCCTTCATTGTTGCATTCGTTATCCAGTGATTTGTGAATAGATTTGTTGGTTGTTCCAGTTCATGGTAGTCATCTGCACCAGGCACCTTCCTGTGTACATAGTCTTGTTCCCTGTATATAGCTTTGTACATATGTCTTCACACCTCACACGTAGCTAGGTACATTCTCCACACACCCACACTATTTATTAGCACATGCCGAGATCAACATTTCTTTTATAAAAGGGGGGGATGTCATAATATACACCAGTATATCATGGTGCAGACACACACTGATGGACACACGCAGGGACCAATCAACATGTACAAACACCGCAGCCAATCACCAGTTAGAATACACACACTATAAAGGCAGAGGGCACCACGATTCCCGCTCATTCTGGGTGCTGCCTCTGGGTGTAACAAGAACACATCCAGCCCAGCACAGACTCACACCACGTGCTGAGAGAATCAACTGGTTCGGACAAGGCTTAGGTCTCTAGTTTAAGTTAGCATCATTTAGACCCACAGTCATCGTGTGTTAGTTAGTTAGAAGTTAGTTAATAAAATTGAATTGAACCTTCATCAGTGTTGGAAGTGTCTGTTCATCTCTCAAGTCTACACTAGCCAACACTTCAAGCGTGACTATACAGTACTCCCGGATCACCACAGAGTGGGACACGGAGGCCAGGGAGATTCTTTGATTGGCGGGGTGTACCGCGAGGGAGCAGCTCCTTACCGTATCTGGGTGGATGAAGCTTTCGGTGCTCCCGGAGTCCAGCAGGCAAGGGGTCAGGTGCCCATCGATCTTCACGCTGGTCGACGCGGTGGCTAGATTGTGTGGGCGAGACTGGTTGATCGTGACCGAGGCGAATCGTGGCTGGTTGTCGCTGGTGTCGGACGATGGGGTGCCCAGGGGGGGGGGGCACGATTCCTGGAACAATGGTGGTGTCCATATGCCGTGAGGAAGACAAGATGGCAGCGCCCAGAGGTCTTGGGGTGGACAAGATGGCAGCGCCCATGGGCCGCCCTTGTTCCGTGGAGGAGAAGATGGTGGCCGCGCATGGTCTGAGGGGGAGAAGATGGCTGCGCCCACTGGCCGCGCGTGGTCCGGGAAGGTGAAGATGGCGGCGCCAATTATCCGTAAGCGAGGGGAGTCGGGGCGATAGTGGCGACTGAGCGGGCCTGGCACACCGTAGCGAAGTGCCCCTTCTTTCCACAGGCCTCACAAGAAGACAGTGTTGGCGGGGTGTTTCTGTTGCCCACAGAAGTAACATTGGGGGCCCCTGGGGTTGGCTGGTTGGCGCGTGGCACAGGCGTATTGGCTGGGTAAGGCCCCTGGTGGGTCGGCCGTCTGTGGGGTCCATGCGTAGGAGGGGTGGGCCGCGCGGCTGGCGGTGTAGGCCTGAATATTGCCGAGACGACCATCATTGATAGCGCTAGTTTCTTTGTTTCTGCAAGGTCGAGCGTGGCCCCCTCTAAAAGTCGCTGGCGTATGAGGTCTGACCCTATCTCAGTAACGAAAGCGTCCCGCATGAAGAGGTTCGAATGTTCCGTGGCCATGACGGCCTGACAGTCACAGTCTCTGACTAGTGGAATTAAAGCGTGCCAGAAATCTTCTATGGACTCACCAGGGAGCTGACAGCAAGTGGAGTGTACGTGTCTGGCGAAGAGCATGTCCGTCCGCTGGACGTAATTCTCTTTTAGTAGCGCCATGGCTTCGCCGTTTTCGGCGCGTCCTGGATCAGAGGAAAGACATTGGAGCTGAGGCACGAGTGCAGTATCTGGACCTTCTGAGCTTCCGGAATTGAGTCTGTACGCTTCGAAACAAGCTAGCCAATGTTGAAAGACCCTATTGGTGTTGCGTGATTGCGGATCCATCTGCAGGCAATCCGGCTTGATGCGGAGGTCCACCTTTTGAAAATCTTAGAGCAATAAATTGATGCACGATCAATTGGTCAAAGACTAGAGTTGGATACAACTGAGGCTTTATTGCTCTAAGATGTGTGGCCTCCCACTGCAGCTGGTGAAATGGCTGCTGTACGGAGGACGCACATATTTATACTCCGCCTACTGGGCGGAGCCAGCAGGTAGGGACTACCGCTGTACCTGTAGTACAGAGTCTTACCATATATATTCTAATATGTACAACAGTGGTGATTACCACACCAAGTTTCTTTAAAACTGCTTTCTCTTCTATTTTGTATTCCTCCAGAATTTCCCTGGGACCGCACTTGGCTTCTTACAACATTCCAGGCGGGAGCCACCCGATATGGGACATCTCACCTACATCGCGCCCTGGCTTCGGGCCTGCTGCCTCCACCTCCGTTTGGCTCCACCCCTGCCGCCTCGACCTCCGTTTGGCTCCGCCCCCGCCGCCTCAACCTCCGTTTGGCTCCGCCCCCGCTGCTCCGACCACCGCGCGCGCTGGGCCCGACGCCTCAGCACCAGCCGCCCGACACCCACGCGGGGTTCCTCCCCGGTTTTCAAACCGGCCCCGCTTGATGTCCGGGATGGCCCCAAAGGCCGACAATAATCGGGGGTGAGAGCGAAGAATTGGGGAACCCCCCAAAAGTGCTGCAAATAGTGGCCACCTGCTACTGATACTTTAATAGGTCTGGATAAAAATGTTATCGCGTGAGGAGTAGGGTTATTTATACCAGGCAATGTCACCCTGGGTGAAAATGCACGCACTATTTTCTGGAACAGATGTTGGGGGGCGATTCTCCGGGCCCCGCACCGGACCGGAGAATCGCCACAACCGCGCCACAACGCCCTGATGCCGGCCACCGAATCTCCAGCCCGAATGGAGCGAGCGGCCGTGCGGATACAACAAAGCCCCACCGGCGCCGTTCACGCCCAGTTGCTGCCAACGGAAACTCTGCACGAAGGGTCGGGGGGCGGCGGCCTGTGGTGGGGCGGGGGAAGCGATCCTTCACCGATGGGGTCTGGCCCACGATCGGGGCCCACCAATCGGCAGGCCGGCCTCTCCCCCCGGGCCTACTTTCCTGTGCGGCCGGCCCCTGAACACCGGCGCCATGTTGAGTCGGAGCCGGCGCACTGAAGTAGTCCCCCGGCATGCGCAGGTTGGCGCGGCCCAACTGCGCATGGGCGAGTTGGCGCGGCTCCCATTTGCCGCCGGGAAAGGAGGCTGGAGCGGCGTGAACCGTTCCAGCACTGTGCTGGCCCCCTGTGGGGGTGCGACGGTGTTCACGACGGCACGAACACTTGGGTTCCATTTTGGAGAATCGCCCCCGTTTTTTGAGGTTAAAGAAGTGAAAAATTAAAAATGATCTTTTCCTGTTGGTTAACAATTTTATTTGAAGTTCCCAGTTGGAAGAAATATAATTTAAAATGCCGTAAACTTTGAAAGAAAATGGTTTTTAAAAAAGCGCCATGCGTGTCATGGCTGCCTCATTATTTGAATTCAAAATGGCTGACTGGAGGCCATGATGGAAATGTTCCAGTCCCTCTACATTCCCCCTTTCGAATCACTGCTGTGCCTGCTGAGAGTTTAATAGGAGAGCGGAATGGTGGGGTGGGTGGGCGGGGGGGGGGGGGGGGGGTGCAGGTCTCCGTCTAGCCGGATGTATTCCTTGACACCGGATCGGGAAAGCCACTGTGATGACCCAGCCTATCGGCTTCGCTTGCCCTCTCCTTCAAATTTCCACTATCTTCACAACTAATAAAGGGAAGTGTTCAAAATGTGAAAACCTGACTTTTCTCCCCCTCCCATGGCCCTGTGGATATTTTGCGGGGTTTGGTCCTGCAGTGTAACCCGAAGAAGGTTGAGAACCCCAGGCTGAGGTGATGAGGGTGGTCAGATCCCGAGTGGTGAATTTTGTTTATGGGTGGGTTACAGAATCCTCGTCATCCAGGGTGTCCAGGGAATACTGTTAAATCTGTAAATACTGATTAACGTAGACTGTAGTGTCAGTTAGTTGTGTGAGGAGAAGATAAACCAGATCTGTATACCAGTGCGCTAAGGGAATACAAGTACGGCAACTTGCATTTATATAGCGTCCTTTATGTAACACCGTGCTCAAAAAATACTTCGGAGGATTAATAGCAGAAAATGGTGACACTGAGCAACATCAGGAGACTGAAATGACCAAAAGCTTGGTCAAAGAGGTGGTTTGAAGCACAGTCTTAGAAAGAAGAAACAGCAGACGAGAGACGTGGCTGTTTATGGAGGGAATTCAAGAGTTTGCAGTAACTGTCGTAGGGAATGGATGAAGTTAGAGATAGAGGGAGGGTTGTAGAGGCTGGAGGAGGTTACAGAGAGAGGGAGGGCTGTAGGGGCTGGAGGAGGTTACAGAGAGAGGGAGGGTTGTAGGGGCTGGAGGAGGTTACAGAGAGAGGGAGGGTTGTAGAGGCTGGAGGAGGTTACAGAGAGAGGGAGGGTTATAGAGGCTGGAGGCGGTTATGGAGAAAGGGAGGGTTGGAGAGGCTGGAGGAGGTTACAGAGAAAGGGAGGGTTGGAGAGGCTGGAGGAGGTTACAGAGAGTGGGAGGGTTATAGAGGCTGGAGGCGGTTCTGGAGAAAGGGAGGGTTGGAGAGGCTGGAGGAGGTTACGGAGAGAGGGAGGGTTGTAGGGGCTAGAGGAGGTTACAGAGAGAGGGAGGGTTGTAGGGGCAAGAGGAGGTTACAGAGAGAGGGAGGGTTGTAGGGGCTGGAGGAGGCTACAGAGAGAGGGAGGGTTGTAGGGGCTGGAGGAGGTTACAGAGAGAGGGAGGGTTGTAGGGGCTGGAGGAGGTTACAGAGGGAGGGCTTTCGGGCAGGAGGAGGTTACGAAGAGGGAGGGTTGTAGGGGCTGGAGGAGGTAACGGAGAGAGGAGGGTTGTAGGGGCTGGGGGAGGTTACAGAGAGAGGGAGGGTTGTAGGGGCTGGAGGAGGTTACGGAGAGCGAGAGGGTTGTAGGGGTTGGAGGAGGTTACAGAGAGAGGGAGGGTTGTAGGGGCTGGAGGAGGTTACGGAGAGAGGGAAGATTGTAGGAGCTGGAGGAGGTTACGGAGAGCGAGAGGGTTGTAGGGGTTGGAGGAGGTTACAGAGAGAGGGAGGGTTGTAGGGGCTGGAGGAGATTACGGAGAGAGGGAGGGTTGTAGGGGCTGGATGAGGTTACAGGGAGAGGGAGGGTTGTAGGAGCTGGAGGAGGTTACAGAGAGAGGGAGGGTTGTAGGGGCTGGAGGAGGTTACAGAGAGAGGGAGGGTTGTAGGGGCTGGAGGAGGTTACAGAGAGTGGGAGGGTGGTAGGGGCTGGAGGAGGTTACAGAAAGAGGGAGGGTTGTAGGAGCTGGAGGAGGTTAGGGAGAGAGGGAGGGTTGTAGGGGCTGGAGGAGGTTACGGAGAGAGGGAGGGTTGTAGGGGCTGGAGGAGGTTACAGAGAGAGGGAGGGTTGTAGGGAGTGGAGGAGGTTACAGAGAGAGGGAGGGTTGTAGGGGCTGGAGGAGGTTACGGAGAGAGGGAGGGCTGTAGGGGCTGGAGGTGGTAACGGAGAGAGGGAGAGTTGTAGGGGCTGGAGGAGGCTACGAGAGAGGGAGGGTTGTAGGAGCTGGAGGAGGTTACAGAGAGAGGGAGGGTTGTAGGGACTGGAGGAGGTTACAGTGAGAGGGAGGGTTGTAGGGACTGGAGGAGGGTACAGAGAGAGGGAGGGTTGTAGGGGCTGGAGGAGGTTACGGAGAGAGGGAGGGTTGTAGGGGCTGGAGGAGGTTACGGAGAGAGGGAGGGTTGTAGGGGCTGGAGGAGGTTACGGAGAGAGAGAGGGTTGTAGGGGCTGGAGGAGGTTACGGAGAGAGGGAGGGTTGTCGGGGTTGGAGGAGGTTACTGAGAGAGGGAGGGTTGTAGGCAGGGCCGGCCCAAGGTACCGGCAACTCGGGCAGTCGCCCGGGGCGCCATGTGCTCAGGGGCGCCAGAGACTCGGGTCTCGCGCATGCGCAGTTGGGCCGGACCAACCAGCGCATGCGCGGTGGCCGCCCTCCCCAGGGCGTCCCCTTCCGCCCCCCCCTCCGTCCGCCGCCCTCCCCTCCGTCCCCCTTCCGTCCGCCCCCCCCCCCCCCCGCACCGCCCCGCCCCGCCCCCCCTCAGCCCGCCCCGCCCCCCCCTTCGGCCCGCCCCGCCCCCCCCCCTCGGCCTCGGCCCCACCCCCCCCCTCGGCCTCGGCCCCCCCCCCCCCCCCCCCCCCCCCCCCGGGCCCGCCCCCGCCCGAAGGGCGCCGAAGTTCAGCTTGCCCGGGGCGCCAGCAACCCTAGGGCCGGCGCTGGTTGTAGGGGCTGGAGGAGGTTACAGAGAGAGGGAGGGCTGTAGGGGCTGGAGGTGGTAACGGAGAGAGGGAGAGTTGTAGGGGCTGGAGAAGGCTACGAGAGAGGGAGGGTTGTAGGAGCTGTAGGAGGTTACAGAGAGAGGGAGGGTTGTAGGGGCTGGAGGAGGTTACGGAGAGAGGGAGGGCTGTAGGGGCTGGAGGTGGTAACGGAGAGAGGGAGAGTTGTAGGGGCTGGAGGAGGCTACGAGAGAGGGAGGGTTGTAGGAGCTGTAGGAGGTTACAGAGAGAGGGAGGGTTGTAGGGGCTGGAGGAGGTTACGGAGAGAGAGAGGGTTGTAGGGGCTGGAGGAGGTTGCAGAGTGAGGGAGGGTTGTAGGAGCTGGAGGAGGTTACAGAGAGAGGGAGGGTTGTAGGGCCTGGAGGAGGTTACAGAGAGAGGGAGGGTTGTAGGGGCTGGAGGAGGTTACAGAGAGAGGGAGGGTTGTAGGGGCTGGAGGAGGTTACAGAGAGAGGGAGGGTTGTAGGGGCTGGAGGAGGTTACGGAGAGAGGGAGGGTTGTAGGAGCTGGAGGAGGTTACAGAGAGAGGAGGGTTGTAGGGGCTGGAGGAGGTTACAGAGAGAGGGAAGGCTGTAGGGGCTGGAAGAGGTTACAGAGAGAGGGAGGGTTGTAGGGGCTGGAGGAGGTTACGGAGAGAGGGAGGGTTGTAGGAGCTGGAGGAGGTTACGGAGAGAGGGAGGGTTGTAGGAGCTGGAGGAGGTTACAGAGAGAGGGAGGGTTGTAGGGGCTGGAGGAGGTTACGGAGAGAGGGAGGGTTGTAGGAGCTGGAGGAGGTTACGGAGAGAGGAGGGTTGTAGGGGCTGGAGGAGGTTACAGAGAGAGGGGGGGCTATTGGGGCTGGAGGAAGTTACAGAGAGAGGGAGGGTTGTAGGAGCTGGAGGAGGTTACGGAGAGAGGAGGGTTGTAGGGGCTGGAGGAGGTTACATGGAGAGGGAGAGTTGTGAAGATTGGAGGGTGGGAGTGTGGAGGGGGGGTGCGGAGAGCGGGTTGTGGGTGTACGGTCTGCAGGGTGGGTAGTGTGTGGACATAACTAATAATGATATGGGGGCAGCACGGTGGCACAGTGTTTAGCACTGCTGCCTCATTGCTCCGAGGTCCCTGGTTTGATCCCAGCTCTGACCATGTGGAGTTTGCACATTCTCCCCGTGTTTGCTTGAGTTTCGCCCCCACAACCCAAAGATGTGCAGGGTAGGTGGATTGGCCACGGTAAAATTGCCCCTTAACTGGAAAAGATGAATTGGGTACTCTAAATTTAACAAAAAAACAACTAATGATGATATGAGTACTCCATAGATAACCTGCATGCCAGGCAATTTTTCTTTAAATACTTCCCACACCATGTGAATCTTAGAAGTGATTTGTGCTTTGTGAAGTTATTGGTCATGTGGAATAGAAAGCGGTGTTTACTACACATGGATACTTTAGTTTGCAATCATGCTCAGGCGGTTCCCACAGTAACAAACCAGACTTAACTCGGCCTTGTCTCACAGCTTCACATTACAGGGCAGGGCAACGGGGATAGTTGATCATGGTTCATGATTTTGTGAAATGTCAGAGAGTGGATCAAGTTATATTAAGGACTCCAGTTCTTGTGAAAGCTCGCGTTCATTAACATTCCCAAAGACTATTTTTAACAAGGCAGACCAGTGTGGCTTGTCAGAACAGAACATAAATAGCGTTCCGTAATAAGAAAAGGCTTCCATTTCTATCAGATTATCACGACCCCATGGCACCCCCATGGCGCTTCACTGCATATAGCATCCATTTTGTGAAGTGCAGTCAAGGAGACACGGCAGCCAATTTACTCACAGCAAGGGCCCACAAACAGCAATGTGATCATCTATTTTAGCGAGGGATAAATATTGACGAGGAGACTGGAGAGAACTTACCTGCTCTTCCTCCATGTAGTGCGAAGGGATCTTTAACTTCCACCCTTGAGGGCAGATGGCACCTCGCGGTTCAACATCGCACCTCAAAGGTGGCACCTGTCCTGAAAATGCAAACTACCCTCAGCCTCGCACTCGAATGTTGACCTGCAATCTTGGCTCAAACTCCTGATGTGGGGCCTGAGGTTGGCATGTCACAACTGCTCACCCTACATGGGTATCCTCCTGGTCCACCCCAGTGCTCCTTCCCAACCCTTCCATAAACCCCCTACTTTTTAGCCCACGCGGACTTGCCCCACAAAGGGTTAATCCCGTGCAAGAGTCCGCAGTTTGAAAGTGCTTGTTGCTGTTCCTGGGTAGGTAGCCTGCACCCCGGCCTTGTGATGGCAGTTGAGTGCGGGCTGCCTGGTAATGACCACAGCAAAGCTTCCTTCGAGCAGGCTGCCAGTGAGGGAATCAAGCCAGTTTTCATTTTGCGTAGCACTGCGGTGAGGTCAAGTGACAGGAAATAGAACTCAGCTCACCAGATGATAAAGTTGAGAGAACTGAAATAGACAGAGGCTGACTATGCTGGGGTCATGAACAGGAACACAGAGGTACTGAATGAAGAATATTAAAGACGCACAGATCCAAACACTGTCATGTTCTATATAAATCCGCTAAGTAGAAAGAAATACTTTTTGTATTTATATCACCCCTTTCACAACCCCAGGATCTCTCAAAGTCCTTTGTACCCTACTGATGCGCCCATCAATTCACTTGAGACATGAGTAGAAGTAAACCGTGGCTTTGATCAACTTTGAAATGTGCCTGCCTGCCACTGATCCAATACTGAGAACCGCCTACTGGTCGACTGCACTTTATACCTCCCTTCAAGGAGAGGAGCCATGGGCGGAGCCCGTACAGGCCCCAACATTTTCCCCTATGGATAATGCCATACAATGGCCCATAGGAGGAGCCCACAAGGGCAACAGCATAGCACAGATACACATACAATGGCAACAGCACAGATACACATACAATGGTGGATTATTGGCATCATACATTCACCACACCTACGTACGTGACCTGGTCATGGGTGTATGTGCAAACTCGGCAGCCATTTAGCAGACAACAACATCTCCACAAAAAAGACCAATAGATAATGACCCCAGATCATCTGTTTAGTGATGTTAGTTGTACGATAAATATTGGCCAGGGTATTCTTTGAAATAATGCAGAGTGATCGTTCAGATAAACCAGTCTGACAGTGTAACACTCCCTCAGTACTGACCCTCTGACAGTGCAGCACTCCCTCAGTACTGACCTTCTGACAGTGCAGCACTCCCTCAGTACTGACCCTCTGACAGTGCAGCACTCCCTCAGTACTGACCCTCTGACAGTGCAGCACTCCCTCAGTACTGACCCTCTGACAGTGCAGCACTCCCTCAGTACTGACCCTCTGACAGTGCAGCACTCCCTCAGTACTGACCCTCTGACAGTGCAGCACTCCCTCAGTACTGACCCTCTGACAGTGTAACACTCCCTCAGTACTGACCCTCTGACAGTCCAGCACTCCCTCAGTACTGACCCTCTGACAGTGTAACACTCCCTCAGTACTGACCCTCTGACAGTCCAGCCCTCCCTCAGTACTGACCCTCTGACAGTGCAGCTCTCCCTCAGTACTGACCCTCTGACAGTGCAGCACTCCCTCAGTACTGACCCTCTGACAGTGCAGCACTCCCTCAGTACTGGCCCTCTGACAGTGCAGCACTCCCTCAGTACTGACCCTCTGACAGTGTAACACTCCCTCAGTACTGACCCTCTGACAGTCCAGCTCTCCCTCAGTACTGACCCTCTGACAGTGCAGCACTCCCTCAGTACTGACCCTCTGACAGTGCATCTCTCCCTCAGTACTGACCCTCTGGCAGTGCAGCACTCCCTCAGTACTGACCCTCTGACAGTGTAACACTCCCTCAGTACTGACCCTCTGGCAGTGCAGCACTCGCTCAGTACTGACCCTCTGACAGTGCAGCACTCCCTCAGTACTGACCCTCTGACAGTGCAGCACTCCCTCAGTACTGACCCTCTGACAGTGCAGCACTCCCTCAGTACTGACCCTCTGACAGTGCAGCACTCCCTCAGTACTGACCCTCTAACAGTGCAGCACTATCTCTGTACTGACCCTCTGACAGTGCAGCTCCCTCTGTACTGACCCTCTGACAGTGCAGCACTCACTCAGTACTGACCCTCTGACAGTGCAGCTCCCTCAGTACTGACCCTCTGACAGTGCTGCACTCCCTCAGTACTGACCCTCTGACAGTGCAGCACTCGCTCAGTACTGACCCTCTGACAGTGCAGCACTCCCTCAGTACTGTCCCTCTGACAGTGCAACACTCCCTCAGTACTGACCCTCTGACAGTGCAGCGTTCCCTCAGTACTGACCCTCTGACAGTGCAGCTCCCTCAGTACTGACCCTCTGACAGTGCATCACTCCCTCAGTACTGACCCTCTGACAGTGCAGCACTCCCTCAGCACTGACCCTCTGACAGTGCAGCACTCTCAGTACTGACCCTCTGACAGTGCACCACTCCCTCAGTACTGATCCTCTGACAGTGCAGCACTCCCTCAGTACTGACCCTCTGGCAGTGCAGCACTCGCTCAGTACTGACCCTCTGACAGTGCAGCACTCCCTCAGTACTGACCCTCTGACAGTGCAGCACTCCCTCAGTACTGACCCTCTGACAGTATAGCACTCCCTTATTACTGACCCACTAACAGTGCCGCAATCCTCAAGTACAGACCCTCTAACAGTGCAGCTCCCGCTGTACTGACCCTCTGACAGTGCAGCACTCCCTCAGTACTGACCCTCTGACAGTGCAGCACTCCCTCAGTACTGACCCTCTGACAGTGCAGCACTCCCTCAGTACTGACCCTCTAACAGTGCAGCACTCGCTCAGTACTGACCCTCTGACAGTGCAGCTCCCTCAGTACTGACCCTCTGACAGTGCAGCACTCGCTCAGTACTGACCCTCTGACAGTGCAGCTCCCTCAGTACTGACCCTCTGACAGTGCTGCACTCCCTCAGTACTGACCCTCTGACAGTGCAGCACTCGCTCAGTACTGACCCTCTGACAGTGCAGCACTCCCTCAGTACTGACCCTCTGACAGTGCAGCACTCCCTCAGTACTGACCCTCTGACAGTGCAGCACTCCCTCAGTACTGACCCTCTGACAGTGCAGCTCTCCCTCAGTACTGACCCTCTGACAGTGCAGCACTCCCTCAGTACTGACCATCTGACAGTGCAGTACTCCCTCAGTACTGACCCTCTGACAGTGCAGCGCTCCCTCAGTACTGACCCTCTGACAGTGCAGCGCTCCCTCAGTACTGACCCTCTGACAGTGCAGCACTCCCTCAGTACTGACCCTCTGACAGTGCAGCACTCCCTCAGTACTGACCCTCTGACAGTGCAGCACTCCCTCAGTACTGACCCTCTGACAGTGCAGCACTCCCTCAGTACTGACCCTCTGACAGTGCAGCACTCCCTCAGTACTGACCCTCTGACAGTGCAGCACTCCCTCAGTACTGAGCCTCTGACAGTGCAGCGCTCCCTCAGTACTGACCCTCTGACAGTGCAGCACTCCCTCAGTACTGACCCTCTGACAGTGCAGCACTCCCTCAGTACTGACCCTCTGACAGCGTAGCACTCCCTCAGTACTGACCCTCTGACAGTGCAGCGCTCCCTCAGTACTGACCCTCTGACAGTGCAGCACTCCTGGCACTAGATGTCCTGCATTTTGATGTACTGAAATCTCCGATGCCGATGGCTTACCGGTGAAGAGCTGCTTATTTTGACGGGTGTGATTCTGGGACTTATGGGGCGGGATTCTCTTGGCCTGCGCAGGGTCGGAGAATCGCCAGGTCAGACGCGATTCGCGTTACGCCGCCCGATGCCGGACCGCCGATTCTCTGGTCACCGGAGAATCGGTGCCAGTGGGGCGGCGCCCGGCGATTCTCCTCCCGGGATGGGCCAAGTGGCTGCCCAAAAATGCTCCAGTCCCTCCGGCACCGTTGACATCTGGCATTACCCGGCGGGACCTCGGCATCCATCATGTCTGGGGCGGCCTTGAGGGCGGGGGGGCTCCGGCCCCAGGGTGGGGCCTCCACCGTTTCCTGGCCTACAATCGGGGCCCACTGATCGGCGGGCCGGCCTCTCATGGTGGGGGCCTCTTTTGCTCCTCGCCGGCCCCAGTACGCATGTGCGCATTCCCGCTGGTCGCAGTGCGCATGCGCATTCCCACGGAGCCCATTTGACGCCGGTATCGGCAGCTGGAGCGGCGTGGGTCGTCCCAGAGCCGTGCTGGCCTCCCATAGGGCAGAGGATCGCTACACTCAGCGGTCCAATGATGACACCGTCGTTAAACTCTCCAGTTTCTAAAACAGCGTCAACACTCTGCCTTCAGATGGGAGAATCCTGCCCATGGACCTTTGGGGAATTTTGCTTTGTCAATGCTACGAACCGAAGTCCCAAGTGGGGATTAGAAACTGATTTAGGTCAAGTTTTATTACGTTGGGTTTGACATTCTTTCCGGGCTCAAAGTCTGTAACTATTGTTTTTCTTTTTTCTTGAAGCCGTACCGTGACAGGCCTTGGGCAGGATTTGGCAGCCCTTCCTGCCCAAGGCATTTTCTGGTCCCGTTGACGGCTCTTGGCTCTCTTGCTGTGTCCACCACAGCGGAAGGGAAATCTCAGCCTTTGTCCCAGTTTTCTGCCATTTGAATAATATAGGCGAATATACCCAGCTTGTTTCTTGTTGTGGAGTAAGGGGAAATCATCAGGCCACTTGAAAGCCCAGGAGCCCAGACTAGGCCAAGGCTCCCTGAAACCTATTCAAAGTGAGAGAGTCTTTACATCACCCCCATAAGGATCAGCCTTTTACATTTATACATACACATCTGAAGTATTCTGACTAGCAGTACATTTAAGATCTCATAAAACTCTGAGGACAGTCCAGCTTGATGTCCAGCAGAGTTTTTCCTTCATCCTTGGCTGTAATTATCAGCTATGAATCTTACCTTGGATTCAGATGCTGTTTGAGCCCGGCTCGCGAGACAAGGACATGTATTGGGCGACACAATAGTACGGTGGTTAGCACTGTTGCCCCACAGCGCCAGGGTCCCAGGTTCGATTCCCGGCTTGGGTCACTGTCTGTGCGGAGTCTGCACGTTCTCCCCGTGTGTGCGTGGGTTTCCTCCGGGTGCTCCGGTTTCCTCCCACACGTCCTGAAAGACGTGCTGTTCGATGAATTGGACACTCTGAATTCTCCCTCCGTGTACCTGAACAGGCGCCGGAATGTGGCGACTAGGGGATTTTCACAGTAACTTCATTGCAGTGTTAATGTAAGCCTACTTGTGACAAGAAAGATTATTGTTATAAAAAGATTATTATAATCCAGCTCACCTTGGTGTGATGGAGCCTCGTGCCAGGCTTTTCACCTTATTATGTATGCATAAACCAGGCAGCGCATTGCCCCTTGTGGCGGGGCGGGCGAATTCCATCACCTCACCGTGCTGACACTAATTCTGGCCTATTCAGCATCCCCGATTTTAATTGTTCCACCATTGTTGGCTGTTGCTTCAGCTGCTTCAGGCCCAACCTCCAGCATCCTCTCCTGAACATCAACTGTCTCCTCCTTTGAGAATCTCCTTAAGAACTGCTTTTCTGATCAAGCTTTTGGTCATCTGACCAAATATTTACATCTGTAACTCGGCATCGAATGTTGGTTGTTTTATTTGATCTGATTTATTGTCACATGTGTGTCTGAAGTAGAGCGAAAAGTATTTTTCTGCGGCCGAGGGAACGTGCACAGTACGTACATAGTAGACAAACGAATAATCACCAGAGAACATTGATAAATGGTACATCGACAAACAGTGATTGGTTACAGTGCGGAACAAGGGGCCAAACAAAGCAAACACATGAGCAAGAGCAGCATAGGGCGTCGTGAATAGTGTTCTTACAGGGAACAGATCAGTCTGAGGGGGTCGTTGAGGAGTCTGGTAGCTGTGGGGAAGAAGCTGTTCCTATATCTATGCTAATTGTCATGTGAGAGTACCTTTAAGAAATGCATGTTTAAGAAATGTATCTTTAAGAAATGGAGCAGCTCATATTACTGAAGTGATGTCAGAGGGTGGGGGGAGCTGAGCTCACTTCTGCTTTTAGTTTCGGTTTGAGAGAGAGCAGCTGAAAAGTGCCTGGCTGGTT
Organism: Scyliorhinus canicula; assembly: GCF_902713615.1. Classification (NCBI taxonomy): domain Eukaryota; kingdom Metazoa; phylum Chordata; class Chondrichthyes; order Carcharhiniformes; family Scyliorhinidae; genus Scyliorhinus; species Scyliorhinus canicula. The sequence goes on from NC_052151.1 coordinate 181,405,594, forward strand.
TGCTGTGAGCTGTTTTGAAAGGAGAAAGCCAGTATTGAGAAAAGAGCTTGGGTGTGTCTGTGTTTTGCAGTGAGCTGGATCTGCTGTGATCTCTGCCATGAAAGGCTATCTCTGAATCATTTGGGTGATTTAAACTCATAATAGTAATGTCTTTAACCTGATATGTTTCTGTTGTTAAAGGTGAGGTCTTTTGGAGGTTTGAAGGAACATTTTGAGGGATTATTTAGTGTTGTATTATTTTTGGGGTTATCTTTGAAGTAAGGGGTGCTAAGTGATCCAATGTTTATTTAAAAGGTTAAGTTGAATTCATGGAATAAACATTGTTTTGTGTTTAAAAACCCACGTGTCCACAATTGTAATAACAAGCCGTGTGCTTCAAAAGCAACAATCCATTAAAGGGAGAGGTTGGTTGAACTCCATGATACATTTTGTGGTTCTGAATACGCCGATGCCATAACATAATGCTCTTGTCAAGCACCTTGGGGTACTTTATTATGCTCCAGTTACTATGTCGATGCTCTGTTAAGAACATAAGCAATAGGAGTAGGAATAGGCCATCAACCGTGCGAACCTGCTCCACTGCTCAAACCGTTCATGCTCGATCCTCTCCTGGGTTTTACCCACTTGATCTCCATTTCCCCTGATTCCCACATCACCCAAAAGCCTATCGCTCTCAATCCAGAATGTACTCAGCGTCTGAGGGCTCACAGCTCCCTGGCTGCAAATTCCAAAGATTCACAACCCTCTGAGGGAAAGAAATTCATCTCCTCTCAGTCATCAGGAATAAATACTGGGAATATATCTGCTACAATGCAGGACGTTGTGATCGCAGTGTTTAAGGAGAGCTTCTAACATCAAAGTTCACTTTGTACCCCACAGCCACTTTGACATTGCCTCGTTCCCTCTTTCCACATTCACCTCTGTTTTCACCGTTTGAAGTTTCTCTGACTTTCTCTGACAGGAGGGTTCCATTTAACCTGACTGCCAGCGTCGAGCCTGACCACTTCCTGCTGTTTGACACCAGTGAAAGACTTGCTTCATTTTTCCCTCACTAGTTAACACTGCAGCCTTTCTCTGAATCCCCGGGTGGCTGTTTGATCACATCTCAAGTACAGAAGCACACAGAGCTGCCGTACTGCTCCGCTAGCTTCTCAATCCCCAGTGTGAATCCCTGCTGTCAACCCACTTCACTCTCCCTGCATCCATCTCCTCTTCTCACCCACCCTGCCCTGCCACTCTCTCCAACCCCCTTCACTCTCCCTGCATCCATCTCCTCTTCTCACCCACCCTGCCCTGCCACTCTCTCCAACCCACTTCACTCTCCCTGCATCCATCTCCTCTTCTCACCCACCCTGCCACTCTCTCCAACCCACTTCACTCTCCCTGCATCCATCTCCTCTTCTCACCCACCCTGCCCTGCCACTCTCTCCAACCCCCTTCACTCTCCCTGCATCCATCTCCTCTTCTCACCCACCCTGCCCTGCCACTCTCTCCAACCCACTTCACTCTCCCTGCATCCATCTCCTCTTCTCACCCACCCTGCCCTGCCACTCTCTCCAACCCACTTCACTCTCCCTGCATCCATCTCCTCTTCTCACCCACCCTGCCCTGCTACTCTCTCCAACCCACTTCATTCAGTCCTCCTCTTCCACCCTCACACCCTCCCCCTGTCCCCTCCCCCTGTCCCCTCCACCCTGTTAACTTCTTTCCCCAACCCCGCCCCTTCCCCAACCCCACTTCCAACACCCACCTCCCCCAACCCCACCTCCTCCCCCAACCCCACCTCCTCCCCCAACCCCACCTCCTCCCCCAACCCCGCTTCCAACACCCACCTCCCCCAACCCCACCCCCTCCCCCAAACCCCCCCCAACCCCACCTCCTCCCCCAACCCCGCTTCCAACACCCACCTCCCCCAACACCACCTCCTCCCCCAACACCGCCCCTCCCTCAACCCCACCCCCTCCCCCAACCTCGCCCCTTCCCCAACCCCACCCCCTCCCAAACCCCCTCCTCCAACCCCGTCCCCAGCCCCACCCTTCCTCCAACTCCACCCCCTCCCCCAACCCTGTCTCCTACACCCCCTCTGTCCAACCCCACCCCCTCCCCAACCCCACCCCCTCTCCCAATCCCACCCCCTCCCCCAACCACACACCCTTCCCCAACCCCACCCTTACCCTAACCACACCCCCTTTCCCAACCCCACCCCCTCCCCGAACCCCACCCGCACCCCCAACCACACCCCCTCCCCAACCACACCCTCCCCAACCCCGCCCCCTCCCCAACCTCGCGCCCTCTCCCAACCCCACCCCATCCCCCAACCCCACCCCCTCCCCGAACCCCACCCGCACCCCCAACCACACCCCCTCCCCAACCCCGCCCCCTCCCCAACCCCGCGCCCTCTCCCAACCCCACCCCATCCCCCAACCCCACCCCCCCACCCCACCTCTTCCCCCCTCCTCCCCCACCTTGTACATCCCCTCCCCAAACCCCGCCTCCTCCTCCCTCCATTCCTCCCTTTTTCCTGCCATCTTTAATTCCCTTCCTCCTTTCACCCTCTCTCTCTCTCCCTCCTCCCTTTCCCTCCGCCTCTCCTTCTCTCCTTCCCTCCTTCCCTTCCTCCCTCCCTCCTTGGCACACCACGTTTCCGCCTCACTTGGCCGGGCTAGAATCCCCATCCCACCTTCTGGAATTCCAACCCCATGAGGGATTTTCTTCCTGCCTTCCAATTCCCTCCTATTCTTGGCCGCTTTCTCCTGCTTCTCTCCGGGATGTTGACCCAGTTGAACAATAACCGCAGCCCAGATTTTCTGAATCAGTCATGAAAGAGTCCCTCGACTCTGAGAGAAGCAGAGCTTCAGTACGCCGCAGTATTCTGCAGTTGGGAGTGAAAAACACACCTTGCTGTAAACTTCAGAAAGACACACAGGCCGCAGGAGGAATGATGGTGATGCGAGGGGGGCAGAGCGTCGAGAGACACCTGCATCTTAGCATATTGTAGAACAAAAAAACAATGCTTTTCTGCAACCTTGACACAGGATTACAGACAACGTTGATATTATCACACACATTCTTCATCACGCGAACATTCTCTCTCTGCTATTTTAGTGCGGGTGTTAACCCATTTACAGTAACACATCGGTCAGAATAGCAGTTTGCGATCACAGCAGACCTTTCTAAAATCACGTCATTTCTCCACAATTACTCAATGCAGCAACAAACTCCATTTCGGCTGCGTGCTCCCGTGCAACTTTACTTATCGGCGACCGGATGGCTACAGCTGGCCCACTGAAAAACCTCTGGGGTTGGGGTTTAAACACCGGATTTACATGCCCCCGGTTGAGTGAATATTCCAAGCGTGTCACTTATTAATAGTATTGAGGGAGCTGCACTGTCAGAGGGTCAGTGCTGAGGGAGTGCTGCACTGTCAGAGGGTCAGTACTGAGGGAGTGCTGCACTGTCAGAGGGTCAGTACTGAGGGAGTGCTGCACTGTCAGAGGGTCAGTACTGAGGGAGCGCTGCACTGTCAGAGGGTCAGTACTGAGGGAGTGCTGCTCTGTCAGACGGTCAGTACTGAGGGAGTGCTGCTCTGTCAGAGGGACAGTACTGAGGGAGTGCTGCACTGTCAGAGGGTCAGTTCTGAGGGAGTGCTGCACTGTCAGAGGGTCAGTACTGAGGGAGAGCTGCACTGTCAGAGGGTCGGTACTGAGGGAGTGCTGCACTGTCAGAGGGTCAGTACTGAGGGAGGGTTGCACTGTCAGAGGGTCAGTACTGAGGGAGAGCTGCACTGTCAGAGGGTCAGTACTGAGGGAGTGCTGCACTGCCAGAGGGTCAGTACTGAGGGAGATCTGCACTGTCAGAGGGTCGGTACTGAGGGAGTGCTGCACTGTCAGAGGGACAGTACTGAGGGAGTGCTGCACTGTCAGAGGGTCAGTACTGAGGGAGTGCTGCACTGTCAGAGGGTCAGTACTGAGGGAGTGCTGCACTGTCAGAGGGTCAGTACTGAGTGAGTGCTGCACTGTCAGAGGGTCAGTACTGAGGGAGTGCTGCACTGCCAGAGGGTCAGTACTGAGGGAGATCTGCACTGTCAGAGGGGCAGTACTGAGGGAGTGCTGCACTGTCAGAGGGTCAGTACTGAGGGAGTGCTGCACTGTCAGAGGGTCAGTACTGAGGGAGTGCTGCTCTGTCGCAGGGTCAGTACTGAGGGGAGCTGCACTGTCAGAGGGTCAGTACTGAGAGATTGCTGCACTGTCAGAGGGACAGTACTGAGGGAGTGCTGCACTGTCAGAGGGTCAGTACTGAGGGGAGCTGCACTGTCAGAGGGTCAGTACTGAGAGATTGCTGCACTGTCAGAGGGACAGTACTGAGGGAGTGCTGCACTGTCAGAGGGTCAGTACTGAGGGAGTGCTGCACTGTCAGAGGGTCAGTACTGAGGGAGTGTTGCACTGTCACAGGGTCAGTACTGAGGGAGTGCTGCACTGTCAGAGGGTCAGTACTGAGGGAGTGCTGCACTGTCAGAGGGTCAGTACTGAGGGAGTGCTGCACTGTCAGAGGGTCAGTACTGAGGGAGTGCTGCACTGTCAGAGGGTCAGTACTGAGGGAGTGCTGCACTGTCAGAGGGACAGTACTGAGGGGGTGCTGCACTGTCAGAGGGTCAGTACTGAGGGAGTGCTGCACTGTCAGAGGGTCAGTATTGAGGGAGTGCTGCACTGTCATTGGGTCAGTACTGAGGGAGGGCTGCACTGTCATTGGGTCAGTACTGAGGGAGCTGCACTGTCAGAGGGTCAGTACTGAGGGAGTGCTGCACTGTCAGAGGGTCAGTACTGAGGGAGCTGCACTGTCAGTGGGTCAGTACTGAGGGAGCGCTGCACTGTCAGAGGGTCAGTACTGAGGGAGAGATGCACTGTCAGAAGGTCAGTACTGAGGGACTGCTGCACTGTCAGAGGGTCAGTACTGAGGGAGAGCTGCACTGTCAGACGGTCAGTACTGAGGGAGTGCTGCACTGTCAGAGGGTCAGTACTGAGGGAGTGCTGCACTGTCAGAGGGTCAGTACTGAGGGAGTGCTGCACTGTCAGAGGGTCAGTACTGAGGGAGTGCTGCACTGCCAGAGGGTCAGTACTGAGGGAGATCTGCACTGTCAGAGGGGCAGTACTGAGGGAGTGCTGCACTGTCAGAGGGTCAGTACTGAGGGAGTGCTGCACAGTCAGAGGGTCAGTACTGAGGGAGTGCTGCACTGTCAGAGGGTCAGTACTGAGGGAGTGCTGCTCTCTCACAGGGTCAGTACTGAAGGGAGCTGCACTGTCAGAGGGTCAGTACTGAGGGATTGCTGCACTGTCAGAGGGACAGTACTGAGGGAGTGCTGCACTGTCAGAGGGTCAGTACTGAGGGAGTGCTGCACTGTCAGAGGGTCAGTACTGAGGAAGTGTTGCGCTGTCACAGGGTCAGTACTGAGGGGAGCTGCACTGTCAGAGGGGCAGTACTGAGGGAGTGCTGCTCTGTCAGAGGGGCAGTACTGAGGGAGTGCTGCACTGTCAGAGGGTCAGTACTGAGGGAGTGCTGCACTGTCAGAGGGTCAGTACTGAGGGAGTGCTGCACTGTCAGAGGGTCAGTACTGAGGGAGTGCTGCACTGTCAGAGGGACAGTACTGAGGGGGTGCTGCACTGTCAGAGGGTCAGTACTGAGGGAGTGCTGCACTGTCAGAGGGTCAGTACTGAGGGAGTGCTGCACTGTCATTGGGTCAGTACTGAGGGAGGGCTGCACTGTCATTGGGTCAGTACTGAGGGAGCTGCACTGTCAGAGGGTCAGTACTGAGGGAGAGATGCACTGTCAGAGGGTCAGTACTGAGGGAGTGCTGCATTGTCAGAGGGTCAGTACTGAGGGAGTGCTGCACTGTCATTGGGTCAGTACTGAGGGAGGGCTGCACTGTCATTGGGTCAGTACTGAGGGAGCTGCACTGTCAGAGGGTCAGTACTGAGGGAGTGCTGCACTGTCAGAGGGTCAGTACTGAGGGAGAGATGCACTGTCAGAGGGTCAGTACTGAGGGAGTGCTGCACTGTCAGAGGGTCAGTACTGAGGGAGGGCTGCACTGTCAGAGGGTCAGTACTGAGGGAGTGCTGCACTGTCAGAGGGTCAGTACTGAGGGAGTGCTGCACTGTCAGAGGGTCAGTACTGAGGGAGTGCCGCACTGTCAGAGGGTCAGTACTGAGGGAGTGCTGCACTGTCAGAGGGTCAGTACTGAGGGAGTGCTGCACTGTCAGAGGGTCAGTACTGAGGGAGTGCTGTACAGCCGGAGACACCACATTATTAACCAGATGCTTTAATGTAATGCCGCAGAGCACCATGAGGAGACCATCAGGGGACTGTACCCCGTGTGACTGACCACAATCATTCCTCAGTCACAGGCACCATAAACAGATTATCTTTCCATTATCTGTTCTGTTTGTGGGAGTTTGTTGTGGGCAAACTGTCTGTCAGGGTTGTTAAATCATAACAGTGACCACACTTCATAATGAATAAGGCTGTAAAATACTACAGATGATGTAAATCTGTTTAAAAACAGGCTGGAAATATTTAGCAGGACCGGCAGCATCTCTGGAGAAAGAAACAGAGTTAACCATTCGGGTTGATGTGCAGGCCCGGTGTGTCAGGGCTGGCGTAAATACAGCTTCACGGAGAGGGGAGGGAGGGGAGTGGGAGGGTGGGAATGGGCAGGGAGTGGAGTGGGGGAGGTGGGAGTGGGGAGGGAGGGGAGTGGGAAGGGGGGAATGGGCAGGGAGGGGAGGGGGGAGGGTGGGAATGGGCAGGGAGGGGAGTGGGGGAGGGGGGAATGTGGAGGGAGGGGAGTGGGGTGGGTGGGAATGGGCAGGGAGGGGAGTGGGGGAGGGGGGGAATGTGGAGGGAGGGGAGTGGGGTGGGTGGGAATGGGCAGGGAGGGGAGTGGGGGAGGGGGGAATGTGGAGGGAGGGAAGTGGGGTGGGTGGGAATGGGCAGGGAGGGGAGTGGGGGAGGGGGGAATGGGGAGGGAGGGGAGTGGGGTGGGTGGGAATGGGCAGGGAGGGGAGTGGGGAGGTGGGAATAAGGAGGGAGGGGAGTGGGGAGGGTGGGAATGGGCAGGGAGGGGAGTGGGGAGGGTGGGAATGGGCAGGGAGGGGAGTGGATAAGGGGGGAATGGGGAGTGGGGAGGGTGGGAATGGGCAGGGAGGGGAGTGGGGGAGGGGGGGAATGGGGAGGGAGGGGAGTGGGGGAGGGGGGGAATGGGGAGGGAGGGGAGTGGGGGAGGGGGGGAATGGGGAGGGAGGGGAGTGGGGAGGGTGGGAATGGGCAGGGAGGGGAGTGGGGGAGGGGGGAATGGGGAGGGAGTGGAGTGGGGAGGGTGGGAATGGGCAGGGAGGGAAGTGGGGAGAGTGGGGAGGGGGGGGAGTGGGGAGGGTGGGAATTGGGAGCGAGGGGAATTGGGAGGGGGGAATGGGAGGGAGGGGAGTGGGGAGGGTGGGAATTGGGAGAGTGGGGAGAGGGGAATGGGGAGGGAGGGGAGTGGGGTGGGTGGGAATTGGGAGCGAGGGGAATGGGGAGGGGGGAATGGGGAGGGAGGGGAGTGGGGGAGGGTGGGAATTGGGAGCGAGGGGAATGGGGAGGGGGGGATGGGGAGGGAGGGGAATAGGCAGGGAGCGGAATGGGGAGGGATGAGATTGACAGGAGGAACAAGACTTTAAAAAACAAAGTGATGATGGTACAAGACAGACTCAGGCAAGTGTCAAAAATAAAGGATGGGTCTAGAGGAGGTGTAAATGGCAATAGGGCAACCGATTGTGAGTTTCACGGTGCCAGTGATGAGTGTGCAAGACTGGAAAGTGTGTCATCAAAAGGTGAGGTGAGCTGTTCCTCATGACTCATTGGAATGGTGCAAGAGGCCAAAGGTTTAATGGGCCTTGTGAAGTGTTTTGGGATCTCAGAAAGATTATTTTTATCCTGTTATCCCATATCCAGCAGCATCTCTGCATTGACTGACATTCTCCCAAGTCGATCAATGGGAAGGCAGTGGTGTAATGGCTTTGTCACAGGCCTGGTAATCCCGAGATCCGGGGTAATGTTCTGGAGGACCTGGCTCCCAATCCCACCAGGACAGATGGTGAAATGTGAATGCAATAAAGATCTGGAATTAAAAGTCTAATCACGATTATTGTCGATTGTCATAAAAACCCATCTGGTTCACTAATGTACTTTAGGGAAGGAAAACCTGGTCTGGCCGACATCAAATTCTGACAATTTGATCAGGAAACCCACGTCCCAGAGGCATCCGACTCGAAGACCTTTGACCAGATAGTGAAATTGCTGAAAGAAGATTGAAACCCAAGAGCCCTCAATTATCATCGAATGCTACAATCTGCAGAGAGGGATCATGAGGAGTGAGTCTCGGCCTTCATAGCCAGGCTTCACCAGCTCGCTGAGCACTGCGAGTTCGGGGCCGCGCTTGATAATGTATTGTGTAACCGGCTGGTTTGTGGGATCCATAACTTTAACATCCAGAAGAGGTTTCTGGTGTAGATCACAATTACGTTGGAAAAAGCGATCGAGATAGTTCAAACGAGTGTGCCGGAAAAGGCACCACTGAGCTACCAAGGGTGGCTGTAGGGGTGGTCAGCCAGGGATGGGCCGCAAAGTCTGCGCCTCAGAACCAGGCACATTCCTTGAGACGGGACCAGAACCCAGGGAGTGGGAAGGAATCGGAGGGTCAAATTGAATCTGAGGTAGATTGCCATTGCTGCCGGGGGGGTGGGGGGGGGGGGGGGGAGACACCATCCCCAGTTAACCTGCCACGTTCAGGGGTTTGTGTGTTTCTGTTGCAACTGATGGGGGCACATTCAAACACATTGCTGCACGAGGCAAAGCGTGCCATTGCAAAATACAAACAGCAGCAGCAGCAGTCCACACCACCACTGAACACAGTGGAGAAGAGCTCGGAAGAAGAACCTGTAATGGATCAGTTGACTGCAGTCCAACGGAATAAGACTTCTCCAATTGAAATTGTCCTGAGGGTAAATGGTAGACCGCTTAAAATTGAAGTAATTTCATTCAGTCAGCTTTGCTGACTGCCCTAGGTGAACAGACCTTCCAATACCTGTGCTCACAGGGTGGGATTCTCCATGCCTGAGACTAAGTGTTGACACCGGGGCAGAATTCATGGACTTCCAAGACAACAAACCTGACGCCGAACCTGGACCGATTCAGCGACTGTGAAGGGGCTAGCACCGGCACCACGTGGGACACAATCGATTCCAATGAGAAACGGTGCCGGATTTGCCGGGTCCGTGATTAACACTCGGGATAAAAGCAAATTACCGCGGATGCTGGAATCTGAAACCAAAGAGAAAATGCTGGAAAATCTCAGCAGGTCTGGCAGCATCTCTAGGCAGAGAAAAGAGCTAACGTTTCGAGTCCGATGACTCTTTGTCAATTGACACTCGGCAGGCTGACAAGCTGCATCCGCAGATACACGTTACAATCCCCACACACACTCATCCCAGCCAACAAGATGGCACTGGCTGTGCTGGAGCGCGCCCATACAGCAGATGGGTCAGCTGGGGCCAGCAGGCACCGAGGGGGGTGGCCTGGGGGGAAACCTATACAAACCATGGCCCTAAGTTCATAGTGGGCAGTCAGTGGCGTGCACAGCTACACGGCTGCCTTGCCAGCTGCAGCAATGGTGTTCCGTGCCTGTCAACCCCGACCCCACAGTCCACCTCCTGGCCACCCCCCACGCTACTCCCCGCAGCCCTGGCAGAAGCCCCCCAGCCAGCGGCACAACTTTCAGCAAACTATGGTGATGTTGGACACTTTCCGTACCTCCACTCTCTCCGTCAGCAGCCGCCACGCTGGTTTCCCGATTTAAAAAATTTAAAAAAGAATTTAGAGTACCCAATTATTTTTTACAATTAAGGGGCAATTTAGCGTGGCCAATCCACCTATCTACATATCTTTTGGGTTGTGGGGGCGAAACCCACGTAAACACGGGGAGAATGTGAAAACTCCACACGGACAGTGACCCAGAGCCGGGATCGAACCTGGGACCTCGGCGCCGTGAGGTAGCTGTGCTAACCACTAGGCCACCGTGCTGCCCGTTTCCCGATTTTTAAAAGTACAAGTGAACCGCGTAGTCGGGACCTTGATCCATCGGAGGCAGACCATTGTGGAGGCTCCGGAGAATACCGGGTCAGGCCTGCTAATGACATGCAAACAGTGTTTACTCGATGTGCATTGCGGACCGCATTGACACTGCTGTTGAGGTGACAGAATTGGGATTTGGTGTCAAATCGGCAACCGCTGCGATTTTGCCGTCGGAACCGGTTCTCTTCCCAATCACATTCCAGATGGGAGACCCGGTTTGGGTCCGTAATTTCACCTCCGGTTTGCTTCGGTTAGAAGGACGTGTTGTGGCCCAGTCGAGGCCGATGTCTCATGTGGTCGATGTGAACGGGAAGGCAGTCAGAAAGTGTATCGACCACCTGAGGAATCACGGGATGGCGGCCCCCAACGCGGAGTTGCCAAGTCCAGCGAGCATCGTGAATCCTCCTGTACCTTGTTCCAGCCAAGGGGAACCGGGGACTCCCCTACTTCCATTCAACCTGCTGCGTCTGTCCAGGTCGGTGACACCATTCTCAAAGTGGGCCATCCTTTTTTAAAATAAATCTTTTAATTCAAATTTTCAGTTTACAAACATGTCAAATATTCAATCAGATTCATACAATATACAACAAAATATGCCCATCCCTCAATTTTAAAAAAATGTAGTAAACAATTTTCCAGAATAACACCAAGACAACCATTTAATAGAATTCCAATCTTTTCATCCACCAGCCACAAACCCAAAATAAACAAGAACCAATCCCTGATGCCCTCCCAGCTGCCCCCCTCTCACCCCCCCCCTCCCCCCCCCCACCCCCACTCTGATGGTGACCAACTCTCTGCAGAAGGCAATAACCGTCTGCCCCCTGAGGGAGAAGCTTGCAGCCCCCCCAGCCATCTGCCCCCTGAGGGAGAAGCTTGCAGCACCACCCCCCCCCCCCCCCCCACCCCCACTCTGATGGTGACCAACTCTCTGCAGAAGGCAATAACCGTCTGCCCCCTGAGGGAGAAGCTTGCAGCCCCCCCCCCCCCCACTCTGATGGTGACCAACTCTCTGCAAAAGGCAATAGCCCCCTGCCCCCTGAGGGAGAAGCTTGCAGCCCCCCCCCCCCCCACTCTGATGGTGACCAACTCTCTGCAAAAGGCAATAACCGTCTGCCCCCTGAGGGAGAAGCTTGCACCCCCCCCCAGCCGTCTGCCCCCTGAGGGAGAAGCTTGCAGCAACACCCCCCCACCCCCCCACTCTGATGGTAACCAACTCTCTGCAAAAGGCAATAGCCGTCTGCCCCCTGAGGGAGAAGCTTGCAGCCCCCCCCAGCCGTCTGCCCCCTGAGGGAGAAGCTTGCAGCCCCCCCAGCCGTCTGCCCCCTGAGGGAGAAGCTTGCAGCCCCCCCCCAGCCGTCTGCCCCCTGAGGGAGAAGCTTGCAGCCCCCCCCAGCCGTCTGCCCCCTGAGGGAGAAGCTTGCAGCCCCCCCAGCCGTCTGCCCCCTGAGGGAGAAGCTTGCAGCCCCCCCAGCCGTCTGCCCCCTGAGGGAGAAGCTTGCAGCCCCCCCCCCAGCCGTCTGCCCCCTGAGGGAGAAGCTTGCAGCCCCCCCAGCCCCCTGCCCCTGAGGGAGAAGCTTGCAGCCCCCCCCAGCCGTCTGCCCCCTGAGGGAGAAGCTTGCAGCCCCCCCAGCCCCCTGCCCCCCGAGGGAGAAGCTTGCAGCCCCCCCCAGCCGTCTGCCCCCTGAGGGAGAAGCTTGCAGCCCCCCCCAGCCGTCTGCCCCCTGAGGGAGAAGCTTGCAGCCCCCCCAGCCGTCTGCCCCCTGAGGGAGAAGCTTGCAGCCCCCCCAGCCCCCTGCCCCCTGAGGGAGAAGCTTGCAGCCCCCCCCAGCCGTCTGCCCCCGAGGGAGAAGCTTGCAGCCCCCCCCAGCCGTCTGCCCCCTGAGGGAGAAGCTTGCAGCCCCCCCAGCCGTCTGCCCCCTGAGGGAGAAGCTTGCAGCCCCCCCAGCACCCTGCCCCCTGAGGGAGAAGCTTGCAGCCCCCCCAGCCCCCTGCCCCCTGAGGGAGAAGCTTGCAGCCCCCCCAGCACCCTGCCCCCTGAGGGAGAAGCTTGCAGCCGGCCCTCTCATCAGCGACTTGATTTTTCCTCAGTGCAAAATTTCCATCAGATCGCCAAACCAAGTTGCTGCACTGGGCAGGGACGAGGGCCTCCAGCCAAACAAGATGCGTCTACGGGCTATCGAGGAAGCAAAGGAATCTGCCTTCACCCCTGTCTGTAATTCCGGCAAGTTTGAGATCCCCAAAATAGCCAAAGGGCATGGCTCAAAGCCGACCCCAGCATGCCCAACATGGTGCTGAAAATGGAAACCCAAACGTTCATGAGCGCAGGGCAGGACCAGAACATGTATGTGTGTGTGTGTATGGGTGTATGTGTGGGTGTGTGTGGGTGTGTGTGGGTGTGTGTGTGTATGGGTGTGTGTGTGTGTGTGTATGTATGGGTGTGTGTGTATGTGTGTGTATGTGTGTGTATGTATGGGTGTGTGTGTGTGTATGTGTATGTATGGGTGTGTGTGTGTGTGTGTGTGTGTATGTATGGGTGTGTGTGTGTGTATGTATGGGTGTGTGTGTGTGTGTGTGTGTGTGTGTGTATGGGTGTGTATGGGTGTGTGTGTGTGTATGGGTGTGTATGGGTGTGTGTGTGTGTGTATGGGTGTGTGTGTGTGTGTGTATGGGTGTGTGTGTGTGTGTGTATGGGTGTGTGTGTGTGTGTGTATGGGTGTGTGTGTGTGTGTATGTATGGGTGTGTGTGTGTGTGTATGTGTGTGTATGGGTGTGTGTGTGTGTGTGTGTATGAGTGTGTGTGTGTATGAGTGTGTGTGTGTATGGGTGTGTGTGTGTGTGTGTGTGTGTGTGTGTATGTGTGTGTGTGTGTATGAGTGTGTGTGTGTATGGGTGTGTGTGTGTATGTATGAGTGTGTGTGTGTATGAGTGTGTGTGTGTATGGGTGTGTGTGTGTGTGTGTGTGTGTGTGTATGGGTGTGTGTGTGTGTGTGTGTGTGTGTGTGTATGGGTGTGTGTGTGTATGTGTGTGTGTGTGTATGTATGAGTGTGTGTGTGTATGAGTGTGTGTGTGTATGGGTGTGTGTGTGTGTGTGTGTGTGTGTGTGTATGGGTGTGTGTGTGTGTGTGTGTGTGTGTGTGTGTATGGGTGTGTGTGTGTGTGTGTGTGTGTGTGTGTATGTGTGTGTGTGTGTGTATGTGTATGTGTATGTGTGTGTGTGTGTGTGTGATGGGCAGGGCCCCCAAGGGCCCCCAGAGCCCCGCTCACATCTATCCACTACAGCTGCAAAAAACACACTCATTTGGGCCCTAGTCAAATGCCCCCCATGCACTACCTTGAATGGTATCAGGGTGAGCCGAGCGCACACAGAGCTGGAGTTGACTCGATATAGAACCTCACTCCATTCCCCATCCTCAGGTTCCTGGCACAATTCCTCCTCCCATTTTCTTTTAATTTCGTCCAACAGGACCTAATCCGTCGACATCAGCTGTCTGTAGACCTCCGACATCCCTCCTTTCTCCCTACATTTACTTCCGAAAGAACTCTGTCCATCAACGGGGGGGGGGGGGGGGGAGGGGGGCAAAGGGAAGGCAAACACCTTGCGCACAATGTTTCATACCTGGTAATATTGAAACTGGTTAGCTCTTGGCTTACGCCTCTCCAGCTACTCCTCAAGAACTTACCACCAACAACCAGGTCCAGAAACCTTTCCAACTCCACCTCCCTCCAAATCCGCTGGCGGCACGGTAGCATAGTGGTTAGCACTGTTGCTTCACAGCTCCAGGATCTCAGGTTCGATTCCCGGCTTGGGTCACTATCTGTGCGGAGTTTGCACGTTCTCCCCGTGTCTGCGTGGGTTTCCTCCGGGTGCTCCGGTTTCCTCCCACAAGTCCCGAAAGACATGCTGTTGGGCAATTTGGACATTCTGAATTCTCCCTCCGTGTACCCGAACAGGTGCCGGAGTGTGGCGACTAGGGGCTTTTCACAGTAACTTCATTGCAGTGTTAATGTAAGCCTACTTGTGACAATAAGGGTTATTAAAGATTGACAAAATGATGGTTCCCACAGATTGGGGCCAACATTGCCATAGACCCAGTTTGAAGTGCTGTCTAAATTGTCTCCTTATTGTCAAGGTGGCCGCCAGCACCGGGTTGCTAGCCCATTTCATTGGGGAAAACGGAAGGGTACCCAATGCCCTCAAGCTGGTACCTTCATTCCCCTCCATTTGCCCCCACATGGTCGCCGTCCCTCTATGCCACCCCCCCACCTTTTCAATTATCACCGCCCAATAATAATATAACTGGTTGGGTAATGCAAGATCCGATTGTTTATTCCTTTGTGAAAGTTACCATATGGACCGCAGGGACTTACCCTCCCAAATAAAAGTCGAGCTCATCTCACTAACTCCTGTAACAAACGACTTTGAAAGGAAAACCGGAAGGCACTGGGTCAACAACAGAAATCTTGGGAGGATATTCATTTTAATCAATTGGATCAGCGGGAGACCATTCCCATCTCTTCAGATCCTCCTTCTCCGCTCGAACCAGGACCCCAAAATTTAGCTTCTGTCACGAAGCCCTGTAGTGGGCCGCCCGATCTCCCAGACAACAAAGGTTGGACCTGGACAGGTGAAAAGGTAACTTCCTCAGATTGGCTTCCCTTCCTGGAGGACTCTCCAGAAAACATTTGCTTTTACCCAGGCTCAATCTGTACCCTGAAAAGTTGCCAAAACTCTCGAGCAGTTTCCAGCAGGGGCTGGTTTAGCACACTGGGCTAAATAGCTGGCTTTTAAAGCAGGCCAGCAGCACGGGTTCAATTCCCGTACCAGCCTCCCCTAACAGGCGTCGGAATGTGGCGACTAGGGGCTTTTCATAGTAATTTCATTGAAGCCTACTCGTGACAATAAGCGATTTTCATTTCATTTCATTATCACCTCTGCACTGGAGATAGGGTCCGTTACATACAGTAACAGATTGTCCGCATATAAGGACATCCTATGCTCCCTGCCCCCTCTATTCCCTTCCCCTGTATGGACACTGGCAGTGGAGGCTCTATACAAAAGCCGGATCCAGGCTATAAACTCAGGTCCAAAACCAAACCTGCCCAAGACCTCAAATAAATAGCTCCATTCCACCCGATCGAACGCATACTCTGCATCCAGAGAAATAATCATCTCCAATTCAGGGGATGGGGAGGGGGGCAGAACCACTTTGAGGAGCCTCCGGATACTGGCCGACAGTTGTGACTGTTCTTCTGAAATTATTACCGGGAGGCAGGGCTCTACGTTCCTCGCCAATACATTCGTTAGCAACTTTGTATTTGCATTCAGCAAAGAGATGGGGCAGTACGATCCACATTCCATCAGATCTTTATCCTTCTACAATATCAAGGAGATAATCGGCTGCCCTAAACAGGCCCGCAATGTCCCTCGGGTCAGAGTCCTCCAACACCTCAAGCAGCACTGGGGTCAGCATCGGCAACCTTCTTGCAAAATTCAATTGGGAACCCGTCTGGTCCCGGCACCTTCCCCGACTGCATCAATCCCATACCCTCCTTAATCTCCCCTCGAGTCAGGGGAGCTTCCAATGCCTCCCCCTCCTCCTGCTCCATTACTGGGAAAGCCAGGCCATCTAAAAACTCGGACATTAAGGACTGACCCTCCGGGGGTTCCAACTCGTACAGGTTCCGATAGAGCGGTTTGTGCGCCCCATTAAACTGGGGGCAGAGACCAGTCTACCCGTGATCCCTGACTTGCACAATTTCCCCAGAGGCTACCTGCCCGCTCGGCTGATGTGCCAGCGGGCGACTAGCCTTCGTCCCATGGTCATAGAGAGTCCGCGGACATGGCAACAAGAGCCCCGCCCTGTCCATGGACAGAAGCTCAAACTCCACATGTAGCTTCTTCCTGCTAGCCAGCAATTCTGGTGTCTGATTGGTCGAGTATTGTCCACCTTTAGATAGCTTCCACCACCCTCTGCCTCTCTGCTCGTTCGCTCTTTTCCTTAAGCGCTTTAAAGGAGATAATCCCCCCTCTAATGACCACCTTCAGAGCCTCCCAT
Source organism: Scyliorhinus canicula (assembly GCF_902713615.1). Taxonomy (NCBI): domain Eukaryota; kingdom Metazoa; phylum Chordata; class Chondrichthyes; order Carcharhiniformes; family Scyliorhinidae; genus Scyliorhinus; species Scyliorhinus canicula. The sequence goes on from NC_052151.1 coordinate 181,421,815, forward strand.
AGCATTGAAGGGGGAATCTTCTCACTCCTATTAAAGCTCAAATATTCCTCAGTGACGGAGGACATCCTCTCGCAAAAACTTCTATCCCCCAACAGCGAAGTATCAAACCTCCAAAGGGGGTGCTGAGCTGGGCACGAGCTAACCAACATGTCTGATGTACCATCAATTGGATTCAGATCACGATTAGGATCCAAACTGTGGCTTTAATCAGCTAGTTGTTAGCCCGGTGGTCGACTACAGAGTAAGGCTGACCGCTGGGAACTCTGGGTACTTATACCCCGCCTCGAAGGCGGGGTCTACTTGCCTCTCGACCAGTTGGTGAGCAGTCACATGACTAGTCCCAGCCAATCGGATGAGAGGCACATGACCAGCCAGAGCCAATGGGAAACCCATGCTCTGCACCAATGGCAGTGTTCACATTCATACCACCACAATGTCTACATAGTGCGGGGCATGATCAGAGATCACCATTGCTGAGTATCCACACTCCATCACCTCCGGCAGCAACGACCTACCCACAACAAAAAGTCAATCCTAAAATAGACTTCCTAGACCTGAGAGAAGATGTGCAGGGTAGGTGGATTGAACACGCTAAATTGCCCCTTAATTGGAAAAAAGTAATTGGGTACTGTAAATTTATTTAAATAAATTTTCTTTATAAGTCTCTATGAGATCCCCCCTCATTCTTCTGAACTCCAGCGAGAACAGTCCCAACCTAGTCAATCTCTCCTCATATGATAGTCCCACCATCCCTGGAATCAGTCTGGTAAACCTTTGCTGCACTCCCTCGAGAGCAAGAACATCCTTCCTCAGAGAAGGAGACCAAAACTGCACACAATACTCCAGGTGTGGCCTCACCAAGGCCCTGTACAATTGCAGTAACACATCCCTGCTTCTGTACTCAAAACCTCTTGCAATGACGACCAACATACCATTAGCCTTCTTTACCGCCTGCTGCACCTGCATGCTTACCTTCAGCAAATGGTCCACAAGGACACCCAGGTCCCGCTGCACACTCCCCTCTCCCAATTTACAACCATTCAGGTAGTAATTTGCCTTCCTGTTTTTGCTTCCAAAGTGAATAACCTCACACTTATCCAAATTATACTGCATCGGCCATTGGTTTGCCCACTCTCCCGACCTGTCCAGATCTTGCTGTAGGATCCCTGCATCCTCGTCACAATTCACCCTCCCACCCAACTTGGTATCATCTGCAAACTGTGAGATGTTACATTTTGTTCCCGCATCCAAATCATTAATATGTATTGTGAATAGCTGGGGTCCCAGCATATAACTACTAAACTTAAGCTAAATTAATCCCCTCTCATATGGGCCACAGATAACCCCAACCCCTCACTTTCATTAACTATCTAATTAATCTAGCCGGGGGAGTAGCACAGAAAGCCTTCAATAACCTTAAAATTCCAAAACACCCAACCAGCCCCTTTCATCCAAAACCGACTGGTAGTCGAAGTGGCCATCCTTTTTTTTTTTTTTTTTAAATTTTTTTTTATGAATTTAGATTACCCAATTATTTTTTCCAATTAAGGGGCAATTTAGCGTGGCCAATCCACCTACTCTGCACATTTTTTTGGGTTGTGGGGGCGAAACCCACGCAGACACAGGGAGAATGTGGAAACTCCACACGGACAGTGATCCAGAGCCGGGATCGAACCTGGGACCTCAGCGCCGTGAGGCGGTTGTGCTAACCACTAGGCCACCGTGCTGCCCCGAAGTGGCCATCCTAAGGTGGTATCGACTGTGGACCACTCGATTGCCCAAAAGAGAGTTGAGCCTGCGGCTGGGCTACAGAGGTCCGGGAGGTCTCTGGACCGATTGACATTTTGATGGACTCTCTTTCCTCAGTTGTCCTTGTTGTAACCTTTGTACATAGTTTTGGGACAGTGTGTTAAGGGAGGTGAGGGGAAAGGGATGTGATGGTGTGGCCCCTTTAAGGGGGTGGACTCTACAGACCCTGCAGCCGGCTCAGGGCCAATCGAGTGTGAGTGTGCAAATCCAGGCCAGTGGGGAGTATCGCGGGGCCCTGGCAGCAGGACCCCGGGCAGTATGGACCAGAGAGCTGAAGAGTAAAGACCTGTTGTGCAGTGCTCTATGCCTGTTATCTATCTGCCATTGCCTTTCATCAATAAACCCCTCTGTTAACTACTGGAAGCCTCCAGTATATGTCTCGAGCCACCACAGAGGTGAATAGCATTCAGATGCATTCAAGGTGTAGAAGGGATGCCGGTGGTGCTCGATGAAGTGAAGTGGGAGAGATGGCTGGTGTGGAGCTCACACATCATCACCATGGTCCCAACCCCGGGGCTGAAAGGCCTGTTACCGTGTGCTGTAAATGTTGTGTTATCCCCTGTAACAAACAAACCTGAATAACATGGGGATGGAGAACAGGAGATGAGGAATGAAAGCTAAATACTGCGGCCACTGGAAATCTGACACAAGATCAGAAAATGCTGGGAGTACTCAGCAGGTCTGACAGCGTCTGTGAAAAGAGAAAATAGAGTTAACGTTTCCCATCCGTGATTCTTCGGTACGTGAAGGAGAGTCATGCAAACTCAAAATGTTAACTCTGTTTCTCTCTTTTCAGGAGATGAGCAATCATGTTTGAGGAGTTAGTGCGGACAAAAAACTGCAAAATCGCTTAGCAACCCAAGAGGCCTGGTTGTGCTGACATCACTGGTTTCAAAATGGTTTTATGTTTCGTATCTCTCAACCTACGGTCACTGCTCAATGTGTCTCATATCAGAGCTGATGTGTGTTTCAGTTTTGCTCCTTGCCTCCCCCCCCCCCCCCGACACTGAAAAGGCTCCTTCCCTCCCCTCGACCTTTGACTCTTTGTTTTCTGATCAGGTGGGTGTGACGACAGTCCGATGTCACTGACTGCACATTAGTAAAGCAGACAGCGGGTCAGTCAGATCTCACTGTGGTGGGGCCCTGTTACACTTCCTGTCTCACCATGCAGCTTGAAAGGGTTTTGGGATGGCGTGGGCGGTTTGCGATCCAACCGGCCCACTCCAGTTGGTGAAATCAGGATCCCACCATGGCGTGGCGAGAAACCATTAATGGCCAATTAAAGCCAGTCTCCATACAATTAACGGGAGTGACCCCTCTATCTAACGGATTCCCGGGATTTGCCTCTCCAGCAGGCAGTCACACGGGCACCTCTTCGCACACCTTTGTCAAAATGTGAAACTGGCAGAAGGGCCGCTGTGGGGATCTGAGGGAGTGAGTCGTCACCTTCACTCCCGGGCAATGAATCCGGTCAAACTGGGGTTTGTGCCCAGTGCTCGGTGGGGGGAGAGGTGGTGGTGGCCCGTGGTGGAGGGGGGGGGGGGTGGCCCATGGTGGAGGGAGGGGGTTGGTAGCCCATGGTGGGGGCGCCATTGGCTGGGGAGGTCACCCCTGAGCTGGAGAGGCGGGGGGGGGGGGGGGGGGTTGTCTCAGCTCTCAGGGTCTGCCAATGCCACCTCCTGGATCATGGGTACCCATAATGGGTGTAACCCCAGTCCCTGCTTGTCTGTCCCACCAACCATCCCTAACTCCCACTGATCATGGCAGCCTCTGGCCGCCCAGCTAATGCTATTAGGGACTTGGCAATTGTAGTTAAGTCAGCACTTTTTTTACACAGAGGGTAGTGTTGCCTGGAACCCGGAGGTGGTGAAGCAGGGGCGATGGTGACGTTTAAGGGGCATCTTGACAAATACATGAATAGGATGGGAATAGAGGGATACGGACCCAGGAAGTGTAGATGATTGTAATTTAGTCGTGCAGCATGGTCGGCACGGGCTTGGAGGGCCGAAGGGCCTGTTCCTGTGCTGTACTGTTCTTTGTTCTTTGTTTTATTTTACAGCTCACAAGTGGATCCCCAGGGTGGGCGGGCCATGTAGCACGTGGACTGTGATGCCTGTACACTGCACGAAGAAACACCGCGGATGCAGCAGCCAACATCTGAACACTTAGGGGCTCGGTCCCAGCACTGGGGACATCACTAGAAGGTGAGTGTGTGCTGGTCCAGGTAATGTTATGACCGGGGACCAGGGGCCGAGGATGCGTGGGCAAGACGTGTTGGATATCAGGGGGGAGTGATGGGGGAATGGAGGGTCCCGGGATGGATGACACCGCTGGTCGCCAGTCTCAGACACTCTCCAATTCCTCACAGATATTACATTGCACAAGATGGATGATATCTTGGACCCTGCAGAGGCTGCCCTCATGGTGCTGCTGGCAGGCCGGGTGGCAAGGCACCGGAGAAGGCAGCGGCAGCAGCGTCACCAGGGTTCGTGCTAGCGGCCCATGTGCAGGGCCCCACCCCACAGCCTTAGAACCCGGCTGCCCGTCAGGCCAAGGAGAGAACCAGAGGAGGAGGTCAGCGACGGCCCGAGGTGTACAGGGGACACTGGTCTTTCGAACAGATGACTGGCAGCGTGTGCAGCAGGAGGCTCTGCCTCAACACGGGCATGGTGCAGCACCTAGGCCATGTCCTCCTGGACTTGGCACCCCATGGAGGAGGAGGCCACCTGCTCCCTGTGGCCTTCAAGGTTACTGTAGCCCTGAGCTTTTTGACGCCTCAGGATCATTCCAGGGCTCAAGTGGGGACTTGTGCGGCATCTCACAAGCTGCAGCCCACAAGGGCATCCATGAGGTCATGGGTTCCTTGTTTGCCCGGACAGCAGACTATATAAACTTTGACATGGACCGAGCCCAACAGGATGCCTGGGCAGCAGGATTCTCTGCCATCGATGGGATGGCCAAGTCCAGGGGGTAATGCATATCACCGATTCCACGGCCACTCTAGTGGTGCACTGCAGTACTTCCCCGAGAGGGTCGCCCGCTTCGTGGTGGTCTGCTGTGCCCTCCGTAACCGGGCACAGCAGCGGGGCAACGTGCTGAAGGTGAAGGGGGAGGAACATGCTGCCACCTCAGAGGAGGAGGACGAGGAGGCACCAGACCAGGAGGGGCTGGAGGACAAGCTGGGGAGGACCCTCAGGACCAACCGAAGGGTGGAGGGCAGGCAGTAGCGGCAAGGGTCCAGAAAGCCTGCAGGGCCAGTGGGGCCCTCATTCTTGCCCGCTTCACATGGGATGTGGCTTCACCCGTCCTCCTTCCCCCTGCACCCTTTCTCCCCCTCCCAGTTTCCCCTCCCCCTTCCCTCCTTCCCCCACCCCTCCCAGGGTCTCTGTAACATCACGGTGTGTGGGGGGGGCTTACAAGACCACCGCCCGGGGGGGCTGAGGCAGGAGATTGAGGTTTGGCTCACATTGCAGATGTGCTAGAGGCATTATATTTCTCAGCTGCAACGATTTTTAATGCTACACATATGGTTTCTTTAAATAAATTTAGAGTACCCAATTCATTTTTTCCAATTTAGGGGCAATTTAGCGTGGCCAATCCACCTACCCTGAACATCTTTGGGTTGTGGGGGCGAAACCCACGCAGACACGGGGAGAATGTGCAAACTCCACACGGACAGTGACCCAGAGCCAGGATTGAACCTTGAACCTCATTTAACAAGTTCTTCATTCCAGGGATCATTCTTGTGAACCTCCTCTAGACCCTTCCCAAGGCCAGCACATCCTTCCTTAGATATGGGGCCCCAAAATACTCTAAATGGAGTCTGATCAGAGCCTCACATCGCCTCAGAGGTACATCCCTGGTCCTGTATTCTAGCCCTCTCAGCATGAATGCTAACATCGCATTTACCTTCCTAACTGCCGACTGAACCTGCACGTTAACCTTAAGAGAATCATAAACAAGAACTCCCAAGTCCCTTTGTGCTTCTAATTTCGAAGCATTTTCCCATTTAGAATATAGTCTATGTCTCCATTCTTCCTTTCGAAGTGCATAAGCTCACATTTTTCCACATTGTATTCTGTTTGCCACTTCTTTACCCACTCTCCTAGCCTGTCCAAATCCTTCTGCAGCCCCCTTGCTTCCTCAATACTACCTGTCCCTCTGCGTTTCTTTGTATTATCTGCAAACTTATCAACAGTTCCTTCAGTTCCTCCTTCCAGATCATTAATGAATATTGTAAAAATCTATTAAAGATAAATGGTAAAGCGATAACAGTCAAGCTCGACACTGGTGTGCGGGCCAATCTCATCAACCTCTCCGATATAAAAAAGCTGAGGGTTGCACCAAAAATAGTTACCCGATTGGTATTGCTAAGAGATTATAATGATAACAAAATCTCTTCGTCAGGAACTTGTGAGCTTGAGGTAAAGGATAAAATTAACAAGTTGAAATTTTCTGTGGTGGCGGCGGGCTGCGAGTCTTTGATTGGAGTCGAAGCTTGTGAGGAGCTGCAGCTCGTCTGACGAGTTTGCAGTGCAGACAGTGCAACAACAGGCCCTCATCCTTCAGGAGACTACATACTGAATGATTTCCCTGAAATTTTCCAAGGTTTTGGTACATTGCCATACACGTACAAGATTAAATTAAAAGAAGATGCACAACTTGTGATTCATGCACTGAGACCATTCAGGGACAAACAAAAGACAGAGCTTGAGAGAATGACTACTTGGGGGCCATCAAGCGTACTGAAGTCCCCAAAGACTGGGTAAATTCCATGGTCTGTGTAAAGAGTCTGCATGGATCCGAAGGATTTGAGTCTGAATATCAAAAGGGAACACTACCCTATTGCAAAAAGGGAAGAGATAACGTGTGAAATGGCAGGAGGAACCTGCTTCTGGCAACTAAACCTTGATAAAGAAAGCACTAAGTTGTGCACCTTCAATACACCCATTGGGTGGTATTGTTTTTTAAGAATGCCATTTGGCATCACCTCGGCCACAGAGATCTTTCATTGTGCTGTGGAGCATATAGTTGAGGGAATTCCAGGGGTCCGCGTGTATGTGGATGACATTATCATTTGGAGCTCGACAAAGGAAGAGCATAATAAACGGCTCCTGAGGGTCCTAAAAAGTATCAATAAAAATGGTCTCAAGTTGAACAGGACCAAGTGTCAAGTCGGGGTACACAGCATCACCTTCTTGGGAGACACACTTTCCGCACAAGGTGTTCAGCCCAATCAGGACAAGATAAGGGCAATTCTGCAGATGCCACGCCCTACGGATAAAAAAGGCATTTGAAGAATGCTGGGCATGATCAATTCCATGGGAAAGGTCATTCCCAACTTGGCAGCCAAAAGAGTCGATCTGAGGGAGGCCATAAAGAAAGATGAGCCATTTCAGTGGTCCAGCAACTATAAACACGAGTGGCAGGCATTGCAGGTTTCGCTCACCGCGGCGCCAGTTCTCACGTTTTCTGACCCAGCCAAAAATCTCAACTGGCGCATCACAGGAAGGTATTGGGGGGGGAGGGGGGGGGGGGGGGGGTCCTATTCCAGCAGAGTCTGGAAGCAGACTGGCTGCCAGTGGCGACCAGGGCGATATCTAACACTGAGCGAAGATACGCACAAATCGAAAAAGAGCGCCTTGGGCTCATTAATGGACCATTGGAGTTCCATGTTCATGTGTAAGGGCTTCCAACCTTCATTGTGGAGACTGACCACAGGTAGCTGGTCGCCATCATCAAAAAGAATTTTAGTGAGATGTCGCCGCGTATCCAAAGGATGATTATGAAGTTACAGCGGTCTGACTTCGAATTGGTGTATCCGCCGGGTAAGCATCTGATTGTGGCTGACACGATTTCCAGAGCTACTGGCAGTGACTAACCACCCCAGCTGGATGAGGACGTTCAGGCCCACGTAAACATGGTGACAGAGTCTCTGCCTGTCTGTGCCAACAAGTCAACAACGATGAGAGAAGAAACTGCCAAGGACACTGTTATAACCTGGCTGGCGACTAATGGCAATCCCACAATCCTTCGGGAGTATGAGCTTCCCCAATAAGAGGGGGGGGGGGGGGGGCGGAGAAATCATTAGCAGAGTCCCTGCATAAATAGAGCTGGCCAGTATGGAACCAGCTGAGAGGAGTGAGCAGTAAGGGAGTTACTGCTGCTGCTGCTGCTGTTGTATATAGATATATATATATGTAATTGCACATAAAGTTATTTCTTTCTATTCTACAAACTCGTGCTGGGTTCTTCGTGACCCCCCACAACCCACAAAAGACACAATCTGCAGAAAGTCAGAAAGTATATCTAGGAAGGATGGCCCAAAGATTCCTGTTCAAGCTTCGACAATATGCCAGCAGAATTAAGAGATGTTAATGGATTTCAGTTGCGGTATCAGTGGGTTCTAATCCCGCGCGCACTATGATCCATGATCCTTGTGCAGCTGCAGGAAGGACACCTGCGGATGGAGAAGTGCAAGGGAAGAGCCAGGGAGGGAATCTATTGGCCTGGCACCAATCGTGATATTGAGCCAATGGTGGTGGAGAATTGTGAGACATGCCAAGGATTTCAGCGCGGGCAGAGAAAGGAACCCATCCACATGGGTGACACAGTCACAACTTCCTGGCAAAGATTCCCTGGATCTTTTCCATTTAAATGGAAAGGAGTACCTTCCGGTTATAGACTATTTCTCTAACCACCCGGAGATAGAGCAGTTATCGAATTCGACGCCAAGATGTGTTATGAAGAAGGGCAAGGAAATGTTTGCTGGACAGCGCATTCCGAGTGTGGTCATGAGCGATAATGGTCCCTGTTTTGACTGCTACGAGTGGGCAGAATTTGCCCGGCAGTATGACTTTCAACATATTACCTCCAGTCCGCATTACCCCCAGTCGAATGGCAAGGCTGAAAAGGGAGTGCCCATCGTCAAACAGCTTCTAAAGAAAGCTCTGGATAGTCACGGTGATACTTACCTTGTGCTCCTCAGCTATTGGATTGGATTGGTTTATTGTCACGTGTACCGAGGTACATTGAAAAGTATTTTTCTGAGTACAGCTCAACAGATCATTAAGTACATGGGAAGAAAAGGGAAGAAAAGAAAATACATAATAGGGCAACACAAGGTATACAATGTAACTACATAAGCACCAGCATTGGATGAAGCATACAGGGTGTAGTGTTAATGAGGTCAGTCCAGAAGAGGGTCATTTAGGAGTCTGGTGACAGAGGGGAAGAAGCTGTTTTTGAGTCTGTTTGTGTGTGTTCTCAGACTTCTGTATCTCCTGCCCGATGGAAGAAGTTGGAAGAGTGAGGAAGCCAGGTGGGAAGGGTCTTTGATTATGCTGCCCGCTTTCCCCCGGCAGCGGGAGGTGTAGATGGAGTCCATGGATGGGAGGCAGGTTCGTATGATGGACTGGGCGGTATTCACGACTCCCTGAAGTTCGACGCCCGCTTGTCAATGGCCTCTCCCCTGCTCAAATGCTAATGGACAGACAACTGCGAACAACTCTACCTCGCTTTCCTCATCCGCCCGTGGACCACTCGTTGGCTGGACAGATGACCTCTCAGAAAAGAGGCAGAAGGGATTCTATGATGGGTCTGCCAAAAGGCTTCAACCTCTGCATCCAGAGGATATGATGAGAGTACAAGATTCGAGAGGACATGGGTGGCCTCAACAAGCAGGTCCCAACTCGTATCTTGTTCTTACTGCAGAAGGTGTTACATTGAGAAGGAATAGATGAGCTCAAAGTACAGCAGCCATTTGTGCTGCAGCCATCAGAGGAAGTATTCAACAGTCCCAAAACATCTGAAGAACACACGGAACAACAGGATGGTACATCAGCACACGAGGAACATCAAACTCAACCAACAACCAATACAGAAAATGAAGAACCATTGCACGTTCAGCAGACTCTGAGAAGGTCAACAAGAATCAGGCACAAGCCAGAAAGACTGAACTAATGACAGACTGTAAAAAGAATCCTGAATATGTAATATCATGATGTAAGGTAAAGAACACTCCAATGTATGTAAATAATTTCATTCTCTGAAGGAAAGGGGATGTGATAATATGCATAAAGCAGTCAGGCACATAATGTTATGCATACCCTCCAAACAATTGGTGGCACTGTTAACCCACCAGGTGACTCTGATTCTGGGAGTAGGTGGTGGCAGGCGACAGATATATTTTGCAGTAGCTCTACAATAGTTAATTAGTGTTGGTAGTTCATTATGTTTTATTAATAAATTATTTAAATCAGATGTTCTGTAGTTTATCAATTAATTCAGTCAGTCTACAGAACAAGACACTCCACAATGTCATGTTTAATAATGGACTCTAAAATCTTACCAATGATCAAAGTCAGGCTAACTGGCCTACAATTTCCCATCTTCTGCCTCCCGCTTCTTAAACAGGGGTGTTACATTAGCCACTTTCCAGTCCTCTGGGACCCTTCCTGCCTCCAGTGATTCCTGAAAGATCATCACCAATGTCTCCACAATCTCCTCAGCTTTCTCCTTTAGAACCCTAGGATGTAGTCCATCCGGTCCAGGTGACTTATCCACCTTCAGACCTTTCAGTTTCCCCAGAACCTTCTCCTTAGTGATGCCCACTGCACTCAGCTCTGCCCCCTGATTGTCCTGAGGTTCTGGTATCCCATTGGTGTCTTCCACCATGAAGACTGGTGCAAAGTAACTATTCAGTTCTGCTATTTCTTTGTTTCCTAATGTTACTTCTCCAGCCACATTTTCCAGAGGTCCAATGTCTATTCTTGCCTCTGTTACCTTTTATGTATTGAAAAAACTCTTCCTGTCTTCTTTTATATTACTAGCCAGCTTACACTCGTGCTTCACCTTCTCCCGCTGCCCCCCCAACTCTTCCCCTCACGCCTCACTACCTCTGTTCAACCCCTCACCCAACCTCAGCTGCCCCTGTGTCACCTGGCTCTGCCAGCCTTGGCGGCTCCTCAGTAACTGGGACATGGTGTTGAGGCCCTTAGCGATGCCCCTCAGTGACTGGGACATGGTGTTGAGGCCCTTAGCGATGCCCCTCAGTGACTGGGACATGGTGTTGAGGCCCTTAGCGATGCCCCTCAGTAACTGGGACATGGTGTTGAGGCCCTTAGCGATGCCCCTCAGTGACTGGGACATGGTGTTGAGACCCTTAGCGATGCCCCTCAGTGTCTGGGACATGGTGTTGAGGCCCTTAGCGATGCCCCTCAGTGACTGGGACATGGTGTTGAGGCCCTTAGCGATGCCCCTCAGTGACTGGGACATGGTGTTGAGGCCCTTAGCGATGCCCCTCAGTGACTGGGACATGGTGTGGAGGCCCTTAGCGATGCCCCTCAGTGACTGGGACATGGTGTTGAGGCCCTTAGCGATTCCCCTCAGTGTCTGCACCATGGTGTTGAGGCCCTTAGCGATGCCCCTCAGTGACTGGGACATGGTGTTGAGGCCCTTAGCGATGCACCTCAGTGTCTGCACCATGGTGTTGAGGCCCTTAGCGATGCCCCTCAGTGACTGGGACATGGTGTTGAGGCCCTTAGCGATGCCCCTCAGTGACTGGGACATGATGTTGAGGCCCTTAGCGATGCACCTCAGTGTCTGCACCATGGTGTTGAGGCCCTTAGCGATGCCCCTCAGTGACTGGGACATGGTGTTGTGGCCCTTAGCGATGCCCCTCAGTGACTGGGACATGGTGTTGAGGCCCTTAGCGATGCCCCTCAGTGACTGGGACATGGTGTTGAGGCCCTTAGCGATGCTCCTCAGTGACTGGGACATGGTGTGGAGGCCCTTAGCGATGCCCCTCAGTGACTGGGACATGGTGTTGTGGCCCTTAGCGATGCCCCTCAGTGACTGGGACATGGTGTTGAGGCCCTTAGCGATGCCCCTCAGTGACTGGGACATGGTGTTGAGGCCCTTAGCGATGCCCCTCAGTGACTGGGACATGGTGTTGTGGCCCTTAGCGATGCCCCTCAGTGACTGGGACATGGTGTTGAGACCCTTAGCGATGCTCCTCAGTGACTGGGACATGGTGTTGAGACCCTTAGCGATGCTCCTCAGTGACTGGGACATGGTGTTGAGGCCCTTAGCAAGCCCCTCAGTGACTGGGACATGGTGTTGAGGCCCTTAGCGATGCCCCTCAGTGACTGGGACATGGTGTTGAGGCCCTTAGCGATGCCCCTCAGTGACTGGGACATGGTGTTGAGGCCCTTAGCGATGCCCCTCAGTAACTGGGACATGGTGTTGAGGCCCTTAGTGATGCTCCTCAGTGACTGGGACATGGTGTGGAGGCCCTTAGCGATGCCCCTCAGTGTCGGCACCACAGTGTTGAGGCCCTTAGCGATGCTCCTCAGTGTCTGCACCATGGTGTTGAGGCCCTTAGCGATGCCCCTCAGTGACTGGGACATGGTGTTGAGGCCCTTAGCGATGCTCCTCAGTGACTGGGACATGGTGTTGAGGCCCTTAGCGATGCTCCTCAGTGTCTGCACCATGGTGTTGAGGCCCTTAGCGATGCCCCTCAGTGACTGGGACATGGTGTTGAGGCCCTTAGCGATGCCCCTCAGTGACTGGGACATGGTGTTGAGGCCCTTAGCGATGCTCCTCAGTGACTGGGACATGGTGTTGAGGCCCTTAGCGATAATTTAGAGTACCCAATTATTTTTTTTCCAATTAAGGGCCAATTTAGCGTGGCCAATCCACCTAACCTGCACACCTTTGGGTTGTGGGGGTGAAACCCACGCAGACACGGGAAGAATGTGCAAACTCCACACAGACAGTGACCCAGGGCCGGGATCGAACCTGGGTCCTAAACGCCGCAGTTCCAGTGCTAACCACTGAGTCACATGCCGTTCAAGATGGGTTTTTACGACAATTGACAATGGTTTCATGGTCACCATTAGACTTTTATTTACAGATTTATTTTATTGAATTCAAATATCATCTGCCGTGCTGAGATTTGAACCTGGGTCCCCAGAGCATAGCTCTGAGTTTCTGGATGACTAGTTGAGTGACAATATCACTGCGCAGAGCATGAGCAGCACGGTAGCATTGTGGATAGCACAATTGCTTCACAGCTCCAGGGTCCTAGGTTCGATTCCGGCTTTGGTCACTGTCTGTGCGGAGTCTGCACATCCTCCCCGTGTGTGCGTGGGTTTCCTCTGGGTGCTCCGGTTTCCTCCCACAGTCCAAAGATGTGCAGGTTAGGTGGATTGGACATGATAAATTGCCCTTAGTGTCCAAAATTGCCCTTAGTGTTGGGTGGGGTTACTGGGTTATGGGGATAGGGTGGAGGTGTTGACCTTGGGTAGGGTGCTCTTTCCAAGAGCCGGAGCAGACTCGATGGGCCGAATGGTCTCCTTCTGTACTGTAAATTCTATGATAATCTATGATGAGGGGAGGTGTCCAAGGTGTAGCCCAGTCAGTGATGGCCATGGCTGAGGGCTTCAGTAGCATATCTGACTTGCTCGGAGAGGAGCTCAGAGGAGACCACCATTTTGCAGCACAACTGTCATCCCCACCCTCCAACAATGCAGAAACACACACCTCGGTGGGTAACGATAGTGGACAGGCCTCTGGGGTACAGCCTGGTGAGCACCACACAGCTGCTGATGTACATCAGGTGGTGGCAGGAACCCCCCAGGCCAGACAGCAGGCGGAGGGCTGCTGGGTCCCAGGACCCAGCTGGGTCCCAGTCAGATGATGAGCCATTGGACAGGGTTATCCCAGAGCCGATGTAGACGTTACACAGAGCGGCCATGATATAAAGAGAGCGGTATCAGCGACACGCCAGCAGGTCCATAGCCGATTGGAGGAGTCCCAGAGGTTACAGGTGCAGGAGGTCATCTGGGTGGCGGCTGGTGGATCCTCACCTCTATGTCAGTGACCGCTCTGACCTCGGCCACCCCCTGCGACCTCAGGGAGGACTCTGGTGTCCAGCACCACGCCGCCTCTCTGGGCCCTCTCCCACTTGTTGTGGGCCAACTTCTCCTGCAGAGGCATGGAGAGGGCATCGTGAGCCGCATACTTCATTCATCGCGGAGGGGGGGGGGGGGGGGGGCACAGGCTTGGACAGCAGTTCTGAACATGGGTGGGCCAGGGGCTGGGCGGTGGCAGTCCCAGGCGCATGGTTGTCGGGGGGGAGGGGGTACCAGGGGGTTGGTGCCAACACCCACCCATGCGGCTCGCTGGATGTTGTCGATCTTCTTAAGGCACTGGGTGCCAGTGCTTCTGGTGATGCTCCCCAATTCCCTTGGTGGGGAACAAGGCATGCCGTCCGCACTCAACCGCGTCCAACAATGTGGCCAGGTCGGTATCCCCGAATTGGGGGGGGCTGGTCTGCTCGGTGACATGGCTGCGAGCTGTGTGGGGTCTGATCTGCAGGATCGGTTTAAGTGCTGCTCCCCCTTGTTGGCGGGACTTGGAGGCCGCAGTCCCGGTGAATCAGCCGGCGGGACCATCATTCGCGGTGCCAAGGCCGCGTGGGGCCTCGTTAACTGGACCAATTAATGTTTGATACCTGTGACGGCCTCACCGGGTCGAACACCGGGGAGCTCGCGGCAGTTCCCACTCGCTACCACACTGAGAAACATTTCCATTAAATTGGGCCCAAATTCTCCAACTACAATTCAGTACCTGCAGGATTGAGACTTGAGTTTAAATTGTTCCTTTCCTGGGGCAGAGCTCCTTCAGTTATTTTATTATAATTAAATACAATTATAGAGTAATACGAGTTGTTGTTGATGTGCATTAATACTATCGTGGCAGTAATTGAGTTAATAGGGTATGTATGCTGTCAAATTCCATTCCCTGGCTTTCAGGGGCAGAATGAATTTTAGGAAGGATTAATGTTCAAACCCAATCTTCAATGGGGCGGCTGAGGGTGATTGTGCAAAGCAAACGAGGAAGAGTGTAAATCGAGCAGCATGTTCCGGAGATTCGCAAGTCACGGTGTAATCCCTTCATCCCCTGAACTCTTGGCTGGTTTGGCCATGAATCACACGGTGCATGGTGAGCACATTGTTACTTCTGCAGGGAGGTTTGACCTAGTTTTCATGGTTGTCGATCTGCTACATGCTTTCCAGATTTGATGCAGTGCGTATGATCTGACTGTGTGGTTTATGAGGCTGCACATTGTGAAGAGCGACTGTCTGCGAACAGCCTCTGCTCACAGTCTCTTGGTAGTGGGCTCTCATTTGTATGTAGGGCACACACACTCAGCCTGTGGCAATTTGATTGCAGGCCTGCCATTTGCGGCTCGTATTCTCCTGACATATTGCACACGGCGAGCGAATAGTGAGGCCGGTGGCATCCTCCTCCCCTCTCCCTGCAATATCCACAACTCTCCATCATTCTCAGGACATTCCTATTGTAGATGTATCAGCTTCCCATTCATACTGCATCGCCCATCACATCAGCTCATCTCGATGTATCTCACAGCACATTTCTCAGGTGCAGACACTGTTACAACAGGGCTAACAAGGGATAGTAATTTCTGCACAGCAAGCCCACACAAGCAGCAATGCAAATATCAAACAGATAACCTGGTCGGAATTCTCCGTCCGCGCTCGCCTGGCGACCGGTAAATCATGGCCAAGGTCAATGCACCTTTACATGGTCCACGTCACACTCGTGGACATCTTGCAGCGGGCGTGGAGGAAGAATTCTGCCCGTTGTGTTTTTTTAGCAATGGCGTTCAATGTATAAATATCAGGCCGGTGACAGCACCCCGCCTCTCGTTCAAAAATACCCACCTGAGATACCAACGGCGGACTCAGGTTAGTGACTTATTCCAAAAAAAGCCACCTCTGACAGTGCAGCACTCCCTCAGTACTGACCCTCTGACAGTGCAGCACTCCCTTAGTACTGACCCTCTGACAGTGCAGCACTCCCCTCCCTCAGTACTGACCCTCTGACAGTGCAGCACTCCCTCAGTACTGACCTTCTGACAGTGCGGCACTCCCTCAGTACTGTCCCTCTGACAGTGCAGCACTCCCTCGGTACTGACACTCTGACAGTGCAGCCCTCCCTCAGTACTGACCCTCTGACAGTGCAGCACTCCCTCAATACTGACCCTTTGACAGTGCAGCACTCCCTCAGTATTGACCATCTGACAGTGCAGCACTCCCTCAGTACTGACCCTCTGACAGTGCAGTCCTCCCTCAGTACTGGCCCTCTGACAGTGCAGCACTCTCTCAGTACTGACCCTCTGACAGTGCAGCACTCCCTCAGTACTGGCCCTCTGACAGTGCAGCACTCCCTCAGTACTGATCCTCAGACAGTGCAGCACTCCCTCAGTTCTGACCCTCTGACAGTGCAGCACTCCCTCAGTACTGACCCTCTGACAGTGCAGCACTCCCTCAGTACTGACCCTCTGACAGCGCAGCATTCCCTCAGTGCAGCACTCCCTCAGTGCAGCCCTCCCTCAGTGCAGCCCTCCCTCAGTGCAGCCCTCGCTCAGTGCAGCACTCCCTCAGTGCAGCCCTCCCTCAGTACTGACCCTCTGACAGCGCAGCATTCCCTCAGTGCAGCACTCCCTCAGTGCAGCCCTCCCTCAGTGCAGCACTCGCTCAGTGCAGCGCTCCCTCAGTGCAGCCCTCCCTCAGTACCGACCCTCTGACAGCGCAGCATTTCCTCAGTGCAGCACTCCCTCAGTGCAGCCCTCCCTCAGTGCAGCCCTCCCTCAGTGCAGCCCTCCCTCAGTGCAGCCCTCCCTCAGTGCAGCACTCCCTCAGTGCAGCACTCCCTCAGCCCGGTTTATGAGCTGATGCCAGTGGATTTCTTGTGACCTAGATGTGAGAGTGCTGCTTACTGAACCGTGACGGCCATCCACCACTGCTGAGTGAGCACATTGTTTCTGTTTTGTTAATGAGTTCCAGCGAGTGAGCATATTTCAAAGTGGAATCTCAACGTCACAGTTCTCCTCATTCCTCTGTGAGCTGAGGTCTGCTGGATCAGCAGGCGAAGGGTTAACTCCGTTGTCTCTGGTAGGTGCTTGGCGATCTGGCCTCGAGTATACGCAGTGAGGATCTGGGAGTGCCCAACTCCCACAGCTCTTTGTGTGTCCTCGTGACTGAATTGTTGATGATGCTGCCAGCCGGCATGAGTCAGCACCTTGGATTACATGAGGCATAACAAAGAGCAGGAAAGAATGCAGCCGGGAACAGAATATGGAGCTTTCTGAATGTGCTGAGCCCTCAAAGCTGCACTTCTTTGACTATCCAATGGCACCCTGTGGGGCCTCAGTGATGACAAAGAGCCAAGGACGTCAGAATCCTCACAAAGAGGTTTCTAGCCATCAAGTCAAGGTTGGTGGGTGTGTTGGAGATTGGAGAATGGCAGCCTGCGGCCTCCTGGGGCCTCCTGTCCCATCCCCTGGCAGGGCAGCCTGGGGCCTCCTGTCCCATCCCCTGGCAGGGCAGCCTGGGGCCTCCTGTCCCATCCCCTGGCAGGGCAGCCTGGGGCCTCCTGTCCCATCCCCTGGCAGGGCAGCCTGGGGCCTCCTGTCCCATCCCCTGGCAGGGCAGCCTGGGGCCTCCTGTCCCATTCCCTGGCAGGGTAGCTCGGGGCCTCCTGGGGCCTCCTGTCCCATCCCCTGGCAGGGTAGCCTGGGGCCTCCTGTCCCATCCCCTGGCATGGTAGCCTGGGGCCTCCTGTCCCGTCCTCTGGCAGGGTAGCTCGGGGCCTCCTGTCCCATCCCCTGGCAAGGCAGCCTGGGGCCTCCTGTCCCGTCCCCTGGCAGGGCAGCCTGCGGTCTCCTGTCCCATCCCCTGGCAGGGCAGCCTGGGGCCTCCTGTCCCATCCCCTGGCAGGGCAGCCTGAGGTCTCCTGTCCCATCCCCTGGCAGGGCAGCCTGAGGCCTCCTGGGGCCTCCTGTCCCGTCCCCTGGCAGGGCAGCCTGAGGCCTCCTGTCCCATCCCCTGGCAGCGTAGCTCGGGGCCTCCTGTCCCGTCCCCTGGCAGGGTAGCCTGGGGCCTCCTGCCCCGTCCCCTGGCAAGGTAGCTCGGGTCCTCCTGTCCCATCCCCTGGCAGGGTAGCTCGGGGCCTCCTGTCCCATCCCCTGGCAGGGTAGCCTGGGGCCTCCTGCCCCGTCCCCTGGCAGGGTAGCTCCCAGCTCCAAGGGCAGACACGCTCACGGCTGTGGGTAGTGACAGCCTGGGGCCTCCTGCCCCGTCCCCTGGCAGGGTAGCCTGGGGCCTCCTGTCCGATCCCCTGGCAAGGCAGCCTGGGGCCTCCTGTCCGATCCCCTGGCAGGGCAGCCTGGGGCCTCCTGGGGCCTCCTGTCCCATCCCCTGGCAGGGCAGCCTGGGGCCTCCTGCCCCGTCCCCTGGCAGGGTAGCCTGGGGCCTCCTGTCCGATCCCCTGGCAAGGCAGCCTGGGGCCTCCTGTCCGATCCCCTGGCAGGGCAGCCTGGGGCCTCCTTGGGCCTCCGGTCCCATCCCCTGGCAGGGTAGCCTGGGGCCTCCTGTCCCATCCCCTGGCAGGGCAGCCTGGGGCCTCCTGGGGCCTCCTGTCCCATTCCCTGGCAGGGTAGCTCGGGGCCTCCTGGGGCCTCCTGTCCCATCCCCTGGCAGGGTAGCTCGGGGCCTCCTGTCCCCTCCCCTGGCAGGGTAGCTCGGGGCCTCCTGTCCGATCCCCTGGCAGGGCAGCCTGGGGCCTCCTGTCCCATCCCCTGGCAGGGTAGCCTGGGGCCTCCTGTCCCATCCCCTGGCAGGGTAGCCTGGGGCCTCCTGTCCCATCCCCTGGCAGGGTAGCCTGGGGCCTCCTGTCCCATCCCCTGGCAGGGTAGCCTGGGGCCTCCTGTCCCATCCCCTGGCAGGGTAGCCTGGGGCCTCCTGTCCCATCCCCTGGCAGGGCAGCCTGGGGCCTCCTGTCCCGTCCCCTGGCAGGGCAGCCTGGGGCCTCCTGGGGCCTCCTGTCCCATCCCCTGGCAGGGTAGCTCGGGGCCTCCTGTCCCCTCCCCTGGCAGGGTAGCTCGGGGCCTCCTGTCCCATCCCCTGGCAGGGCAGCCTGGGGCCTCCTGTCCCATCCACTGGCAGGGCAGCCTGGGGCCTCCTGTCCCATCCCCTGGCAGGGCAGCCTGGGGCCTCCTGTCCCATCCCCTGGCAGGGCAGCCTGAGGCCTCCTGTCCCATCCCCTGGCAGGTTAGCCTGGGGCCTCCTGTCCAGTCCCCTGGCAGGGCAGCCTGGGGCCTCCTGTCCCATCCCCTGGCAGGGTAGCCTGGGGCCTCCTGTCCCATCCCCTGGCAGGGTAGCCTGGGGCCTCCTGTCCCATCCCCTGGCAGGGCAGCCTGGGACCTCCTGTCCCATCCCCTGGCAGGGTAGCCTGGGGCCTCCTGTCCCATATCCTGGCAGGGCAGCCTGGGGCCTCCTGTCCCATCCCCTGGCAGGGTAGCCTGGGGCCTCCTGTCCCATATCCTGGCAGGGCAGCCTGGGGCCTCCTGTCCAGTCCCCTGGCAGGGCAGCCTGGGGCCTCCTGTCCCGTCCCCTGGCAGGGTAGCCTGGGGCCTCCTGTCCCATCCCCTGGCAGGGTAGCCTGGGGCCTCCTGTCCAGTCCCCTGGCAGGGTAGCCTGGGGCCTCCTGTCCCATCCCCTGGCAGGGTAGCCTGGGGCCTCCTGTCCAGTCCCCTGGCAGGGTAGCCTGGGGCCTCCTGTCCCGTCCCCTGGCAGGGTAGCTCGGGCCCTCCTGTCCCATCCCTTGGCAGGGTAGCTCGGGGCCTCCTGTCCCATCCCCTGGCAGGGCAGCCTGGGGCCTCCTGTCCCATCCCCTGGCAGGGTAGCCTGGGGTCTCTTGCCCCGTCCCCTGGCAGGGTAGCCTGGGGCCTCCTGCCCCGTCCCCTGGCAGGGTAGCTCCCAGCTCCAAGGGCAGACACGCTCACGGCTGTGGGTAGTGACAGCCTGGGGCCTCCTGCCCCGTCCCCTGGCAGGGTAGCCTGGGGCCTCCTGTCCGATCCCCTGGCAAGGCAGCCTGGGGCCTCCTGTCCCATCCCCTGGCAGGGTAGCCTGGGGCCTCCTGTCCCATCCCCTGGCAGGGTAGCCTAGGGCCTCCTGTCCCATCCCCTGGCAGGGTAGCCTGGGGCCTCCTGTCCCATCCCCTGGCAGGGTAGCCTGGGGCCTCTTGCCCCGTCCCCTGGCAGGGTAGCCTGGGGCCTCCTGCCCCGTCCCCTGGCAGGGTAGCTCCCAGCTCCAAGGGCAGATACGCTCACGGCTGTGGGTAGTGACAGCCTGGGGCCTCCTGCCCCGTCCCCTGGCAGGGTAGCCTGGGGCCTCCTGTCCGATCCCCTGGCAAGGCAGCCTGGGGCCTCCTGTCCGATCCCCTGGCAGGGCAGCCTGGGGCCTCCTGGGGCCTCCTGTCCCATCCCCTGGCAGGGTAGCCTGGGGCCTCCTGTCCCATCCCCTGGCAGGGCAGCCTGGGGCCTCCTGGGGCCTCCTGTCCCATTCCCTGGCAGGGCAGCTTGGGGCCTCCTGGGGCCTCCTGTCCCATCCCCTGGCAGGGTAGCCTGGGGCCTCCTGTCCCATCCCCTGGCAGGGTAGCCTGGGGCCTCCTGTCCCATCCCCTGGCAGGGTAGCCTGGGGCCTCCTGTCCCATCCCCTGGCAGGGCAGCCTGGGGCCTCCTGTCCCATCCCCTGGCAGGGCAGCCTGGGGCCTCCTGGGGCCTCCTGTCCCATCCCCTGGCAGGGTAGCCTGGGGCCTCCTGTCCCATCCCCTGGCAGGGCCTCCTGGGGCCTCCTGTCCCATTCCCTGGCAGGGTAGCTCGGGGCCTCCTGGGGCCTCCTGTCCCATCCCCTGGCAGGGTAGCTCGGGGCCTCCTGTCCCCTCCCCTGGCAGGGTAGCTCGGGGCCTCCTGTCCCATCCCCTGGCAGGGCAGCCTGGGGCCTCCAGTCCCGTCCCCTGGCAGGGCAGCCTGGGGCCTCCTGGGGCCTCCTGTCCCATCCCCTGGCAGGGTAGCTCGGGGCCTCCTGTCCCCTCCCCTGGCAGGGTAGCTCGGGGCCTCCTGTCCCATCCCCTGGCAGGGCAGCCTGGGGCCTCCTGTCCCATCCCCTGGCAGGGTAGCCTGGGGCCTCCTGTCCCATCCCCTGGCAGGGTAGCCTGGGGCCTCCTGTCCCATCCCCTGACAGGGTAGCCTAAGGCCTCCTGTCCCATCCCCTGGCAGGGTAGCCTGGGGCCTCCTGCCCCGTCCCCTGGCAGGGTAGCTCCCAGCTCCAAGGGCAGATACGCTCACGGCTGTGGGTAGTGACAGCCTGGGGCCTCCTGCCCCGTCCCCTGGCAGGGTAGCCTGGGGCCTCCTGGGGCCTCCTGTCCCATCCCCTGGCGGGGTAGCCTGGGGCCTCCTGTCCGATCCCCTGGCAAGGCAGCCTGGGGCCTCCTGTCCGATCCCCTGGCAGGGTAGCCTGGGGCCTCCTGTCCCATCCCCTGGCAGGGCAGCCTGGGGCCTCCTGGGGCCTCCTGTCCCATCCCCTGGCAGGGTAGCCTGGGGCCTCCTGTCCCATCCCCTGGCAGGGCAGCCTGGGGCCTCCTGGGGCCTCCTGTCCCATTCCCTGGCAGGGCAGCTCGGGGCCTCCTGGGGCCTCCTGTCCCATCCCCTGGCAGGGTAGCCTGGGGCCTCCTGTCCCATCCCCTGGCAGGGCAGCCTGGGGCCTCCTGTCCCATCCCCTGGCAGGGTAGCCTGGGGCCTCCTGTCCCATCCCCTGGCAGGGCAGCCTGGGGCCTCCTGTCCCGTCCCCTGGCAGGGCAGCCTGGGGCCTCCTGGGGCCTCCTGTCCCATCCCCTGGCAGGGTAGCCTGGGGCCTCCTGTCCCCTCCCCTGGCAGGGTAGCTCGGGGTCTCCTGTCCCCTCCCCTGGCAGGGTAGCTCGGGGCCTCCTGTCCCATCCCCTGGCAGGGCAGCCTGGGGCCTCCTGTCCCATCCCCTGGCAGGGCAGCCTGGGGCCTCCTGTCCCCTCCCCTGGCAGGGCAGCCTGGGGCCTCCTGTCCCATCCCCTGGCAGGGCAGCCTGGGGCCTCCTGTCCCATCCCCTGGCAGGGCAGCCTGGGGCCTCCTGTCCCATCCCCTGGCAGGGTAGCCTGGGGCCTCCTGTCCCATCCCCTGGCAGGGCAGCCTGGGACCCCCTGTCCCGTCCCCTGGCAGGGTAGCCTGGGGCCTCCTGTCCCATCCCCTGGCAGGGTAGCTTGGGGCCTCCTGTCCCGTCCGGGTAGCTCCCAGCTCCAAAGGCAGACATGCTCACGGCTGTGGGTAATTACAGCCTGGGGCCTCCTGTCCAGTCCCCTGGCAGGGTAGCTCGGGGCCTCCTTCCCCCTCCCCTGGCAGGGTAGCTCCCAGCTCCAAGGGCAGACATGCTCACGGCTGTGGGTAATGGCAGCCTGGGCTGGGATTATTGAAATATATTGGAGGTGGGACTACAATAAAGGGCCGATCAATCTGCAGTCAAACATTACCCCATTGGCCGATATAGGGTTTATGTTCCTGACAATGGGTGTGGGTGGGGGGGGAGGAGTGGGGGGAGGGGGGGGGGGGGGGGGTTGGGGGGGGCGCACGAGGCTCCGCCCCACACATGAGTGCAGGGCGGGTCATTGCGAGCACCGACATCTTTATTGCCCATCCCTAACTACCCTTCAGAAGGTGGTGGTGAGCTGCCTTTGTGAACCACGGCAGTCCATGTAGTGTAGATACACCCACAGTGCTGTTAGGGAGAGAATTCCAGGATTTTGACCCCGTGACAGTGAAGGAATGGGGCTATAGGACGGAATTCTCCCACCTGCGGAATACGTCCTGTGGTGGGAGTGGGTCTGGGAGTCCAGCAGGAAAACACGGCAAATCTTCTGTCCCTGGCTGGGAGAATTGTGCCCAAAGCTCTAAGTCAGACTGGTGAATGACTTGGAGGGGAACCTCCAGGTGGTGGGCTTCCCAGGTATCCCAGGCTCTTGTGCTTCTAGATGGTAGTGGTTGTGGGTTTGGAAGGTACTGTCTAAGGAGCCTTGGTGAGTTACTGCAGTGCATCTTGTAGATGGTATACACGGCTACCACTGTTTGTCAGTGGTGGAGGGAGTGAATGTTTGTGGAAGGGGTGCCAAGAATGTGTGCTGAGTCCTCTACTGTACTCCCTGTACACACATGACTGTGTGGCAAGATTTAACTCTAACTCAATCTATAAGTTTGCGGATGATACGACAGTGGTGGGCCGTATCTCAAACAACGACGAATCAGACTACAGGAGGGAGGTAAATCACTTGGTTGCATGGTGCACCGAAAACAACCTCTCTCTAAATGTTGGAAAGACAAAGGAACTGATCATTGACTTGAGGAAGCGTAGCACGACACACACTCCCGTCTGCATCAATGGCTCCAAAGTGGGGATGGTCGATAGCTTTGTTCCTGGGGGTCACCATCACCAACAGTCTGTCCTGGTTCACTCATGTTGATGCAACAGTCAAGAAAGCCCAACAATGTCTCTACTTCCTGCAGAAGCTAAAGAAATTTGGCATGTCTGCATCGACTCTCTCAAACTTCTACAGATGTGAGATAGAGAGCATCCTATCCGGCTGTATCACAGCCTGGTATGGCAACTGCTCAGTCCAAGATCGCAAGAAACTGCAGAGTGTGGTGAACTCAGCCGAGCGCATCACACAAGCTTGCCACCCCCACATTGATTCTGTACACACCTCTCGCTGCCTCAAGAAGGCAGATAGCATTATTAGAGACCCCTCCCACCCAGGCATTGCATTCTTCCAGACCCTTCCGCCAGGCAGAAGCTACAGGGGCCTCACGGTAGCATGGTGGTTAGCATCAATGCTTCACAGCTCCAGGGTCCCAGGTTCGATTCCCGGCTGGGTCACTGTCTGTGTGGAGTCTGCACATCCTCCCCGTGTGTGCGTGGGTTTCCTCCGGGTGCTCCGGTTTCCTCCCACAGCCCAAAGATGTGCGGGATAGGTGGATTGGCCATGCTAAATTGCCCGTAGTGTAAGGTTAATGGGGGGATTGTTGGGTTACGGGTTACGTCGGTTTGAGTAGGGTGATCATTGCTCAGCACAACATCGAGGGCTGAAGGGCCTGTTCTGTGCTGTACTGTTCTAAAAAAAAAAGTCTGAAGACCCGCACATCCAGATATAGGAGCAGCTTCTTCCCCACAGCTACAAGACTCCTCAACGACTCCCCCTCAGACTGATCTGTTCCCTGTAAGAACACTATTCACGACGCTCTATGCTGCTCTTGCTCACGTATTTGCTTTGTTTGGCCCCTTGTTCCGCACTGTAACCAATCACTGTTTGTCGATGTACCATTTGTCAATGTTCTCTGGTGATTATTCTTGTGTCTACGATGTACGTACTGTGTACGCTCCCTCGGCCGCAGAAAAATACTTTCCACTGTACTTCGGTACATGTGACAATAAATCAAATCAAATCAAATCAACCAAGCCGGCTGCTTTGTCCTGGATGATGCTGAGCTTTGAGTATTGTTTATTGTTGGAACTGCACCTTATCCAGGAAAGTGGAGAGTACTCCATTATACTCCTGACTTGGAGACGGTGGACTGGCTTTGAGGAGTCAGGTGAGTTACTCGTCACAGAATTCCCAGTCTTTGACCTGCTCTTGTAGCCACAGTATTTATATGGCTGGTCTGGTTTTGTTCCTGGTCAATGGTAACCCCCAGGATGTTGCTATTGGGGAATTCAGAGATGGTAATGCCTAGTGGGTGACCAATGGTGGGAGAGTGGGGTGGGGCATTGAAACCTCCTGAAATCCATGGCCAGCGTTGACTACCTTTAAGGATGGCCTGAGGAAGGTTCCCAATTCCTTTCCCTTTCCTATTGGTTCCTTTGATTCCTGTTTCTTTCCAGTGGAGTCAGGCTTGTAGATAGGGATCACCAACCCTACCATGAGACCACAGGCTGCTAATCATCCTGCATTTTCCCCCTCCCCCCCCCAGAACAGCCACCATTATTGGCCACAAGGCCCCATTGTCACTACCGCCTCTACATCACACTGTGGGCTGTACTGTTCTCCAGCTCAACATTAACCCTTGCAATGCCAAACATCCTTATACTACAGCTCTCCAAAAATCTTCACCCAAACATATTTGCAATATAATCTTTCTTTGCCCCTCCTTCTCCCCCAAGTCTCTGACTATATATTCACAGTTTGGAGGCTTGACAATTCTCCCCATCTCGTTCTGGTCACATTTGGAGGAGTGGGAGATGTTCAGCAGATTTCCCTAGTTTGGAGTTAAAATCTCTGTCTTCAGGAACTTGCTCATCTCCATTTGATTCACTCTTTGCGCTCCTTGGGGCTGAATATCTCCTTATCAACAGCTCGTCTGCTTTGTTTGGACTCCATGGCCGGGATTCTCCGACCCGGGGAGGGGGGGGGGGGTGGTAGGCGAATCCTGCCCCGACACCGGCTGCCCTATTCTCCGGCAGGATTCCCGCCACGCCGGTCGGGGGCCATTGACAGCGCCACCCCCTCCCCGCCCCGTGGCGATTCTCCAGGCCCAGGTGGGTCGAGAGGCTGTCCAGTTTTGGCCAGTCCCGCCAGCGTGAACTACTCACCTCATGCGACCCGGCAGGTAAGTGTGCGGGGGCGGTTCTGGGGTGGGGAGCACGGGGGAATCTGACCCCGGGGTGGGGAGGGGGGGGGGGGCACGGTGGCCTGGCCCGCAATCGGGGCCTACCGATCCTGCGGGTGGGCTGTTTCCGTGGGGGCCTTCTTTCCTCCGCGCCTGGCCCCTGTAGGGCTCCGCCATATTGCCCAGGGGCCGACGCGGAGAAGGGAACCCTGCCCGCGCATGCGTGGAAATACCCCGGCCGGTCTGCGCATACGTCGGCCTGTCCGCGCATTTGCGAGGTCATACCGGCCATTCTGCACATGCGCGAACTCGCCCTTTGCTGCCGGCTGGAGCGACGCCAACCACTCCGGTGTCAAACTAACCCCCGGAAATTTGGAGAACTCCTCAATTTCGGGGTCTGTTGACCTTCATCCGGGCATTCAGTTCCTTTGGGAATCTTTCTTCATTAGTCTCGCTCAATTCACCTGTTAAGGGCAGCACGGTGGCGCAGTGGTTAGCACTGCTACCTCACGGCGCTGAGGTCCCAGGTTCGATCCCGGCTCTGGGTCACTGTCCGTGTAGAATCTGCTTTGGCTTAAGTTTCCTTGTAATTCAACAGAATCTCCTCAAGTTTCTATCACTGTTCTTCATTCTGCTGTTTAAGGTAATCCTCATTTCTTCATGCTGCTGAAGGGTTATGTACTCCTTTTGCATTTGATCTTGAAGGACAATCAGCTGTCCTTTCAACTGTTTATTTTCTTATTGACCTCTTGGCAATTCACGCTGCATTTCAATGCATTGCTTTGTCATTATGGATAGCTCCAAAGTGCTTCCGCTGAAATATTATTCAACATTGTTTTTCGCTCCTTATGTTTATTTAAGGACTTTATTTTGATTCTTCAAGGAGTCCTTCAGGGCAGCGACTTCTTTGACCACATTTTCTGCCGACTGTTGTGCCCAGCTGTAGTTCCAGTTGAGTTCCTCCAAGTCAGGTTTGATACGAACATTTTCCTGTGGAGAAGCTTCATTTCCTTTTTGCAGGTTTTGTTACTTTTGGGTTAACTCAGATCATTGTCATAGAATCCCTACAATACAGAAGGAGGCCATTTGACTCATCGAGTCTCTACTGACCCTCTGAAAGAGTTCCTAACTAGGACCATGCTCCCACCCTATCCCAGCAACCCCACCAAGATTTTTAGATGCCAAGGGGAGATTTATCATAGAATCATTTACAGTGCAGAAGGAGGCCATTCGGCCCATCGAGTCTGCACCGGCTCTTGGAAAGAGCACCCTACCCAAGGTTAACACCTCCCCCTATCCCAATAACCCAGTAACCCCACCCAACACTAAGGGCAATTTTGGACACTAAGGACAATTTATCGTGGCCAATCCACCTAACCTGCGCATCTTTGGACTGTGGGAGGAAACCGGAGCACCCGGAGGAAACCCACGCACACATGGGGAGGACGTGCAGACTCCGCACAGACAGTGACCCAAGCCGGAATCGAACCTGGGACCCTGGAGCTGTGAAGCCATTGTGCTATCCACAATGCTACCGTGCTGCCCCTTTAAAAAAAAATAATTTACAGTGCAGAAGGAGGCCATTCGGCCCATCGAGTCTGCACCGGCTCCTGGAACGAGCACCCTACCCAAGGTTAATACCTCCACCCTATCCCCATAACCCAGTAACCCCACCCAACACTAAGGGAAATTTTGGACACTAAGGGCAATTTATCATGGCCAATCCACCTAACCAGCACATCTTTGGACTGTGGGAGGAAACCAGAGCACCCGGAGGAAACCCACGCACACACGGGGCGAAAGTGCAAACTCCGCAGATAGTGACCCAGGGTTGGAATTGAACCTGGGACCCTGGTACTGTGAGGCAGCAGTGCTAACCACTGTGCCATCGTGCTACCCAGCAGCTTTACTTCATTCAATGCCAGCTGTTGCAGTTTGGGCAATATATTGACTTTTTCATCGTGCTGACATGATGTGTGACTATCTTGTGTTTTGATTAGGTATTGTCTCCCTCATTCTTAGGTCTCCTGAACCCTCGCCCAGGGGTATTCTCATCCTTTTGTGCTTTTTGGGGTGTGTTCTGGGCCTTCTTTTCAGGCCTGGACTCTCCACAACATAAAATGCTGGTCAAAGGCTTTTTGAAACCCAACCAAATGTGGTTGAGAACTCATTTATCCCTGTTTTAGG
Source organism: Scyliorhinus canicula (assembly GCF_902713615.1). Classification (NCBI taxonomy): domain Eukaryota; kingdom Metazoa; phylum Chordata; class Chondrichthyes; order Carcharhiniformes; family Scyliorhinidae; genus Scyliorhinus; species Scyliorhinus canicula. Next base: position 181,449,365 of record NC_052151.1, read on the forward strand.
ATTGGTTCATTCACAAATTCACCAAACAAGTATTAAAACTTGTGAACTTGTATTTTTTTTCTGATTTTCTGTTTAATCCTGATGTAGATCTGTCGGCGAAAAGATTTATATTCCTTCTTTAAAAAGCCTTTTTATTAAAGTTTTGCAGAATTTTTCATAATTAAACAGTAGTAACCATAACAACAAAACAAACCAGAGTGAATAATAACATAGTGTAAAAAGAGAATATACAATAACAATTAAATAGACATTACCCCACGCGACCCAGTCTTCCCACACCATCCCAATGAAGCACTAACCCCCCCTCCCTCCCCCACCCCCCACGGATTGCTGCTGCTGCTGACATTTTAATTTTCCCCGAGAAAGTTGACGAACGGCTGCCAACTCCGAGAGAACCCTAGCGTAGACCCTCTTAAGGCAAACGTTATTTTCACAAGGCTGAGAAACCCAGCCATGTCGTTAACCCAAGTCTCTACACTCGGGGGCTTCGAGTCTCTCCACATTAATAAAATCCATCTCCGGGCTACTAGGGAGGCAAAGGCCAAGACGTCGGCCTCTTTCGCCCCCTGAACCCCCGGGTCTTCTGACACTCCAAAGATCGCTATCTCTGGACTCGGCACCACCCGTATGTTAAGCACCTTGGACATTGCCCTCGTGAATCCTTGCCAGAACACTCTAAGCTCCGGGCATGCCCAAAACATGTGGACATGGTTTGCAGGGCTGCCCTTGCACCTCTTCTACCCCAAAAGACTTGCTCATTCTCGCTGCCGTTATGTGTGCCCGGTGTACCACCTTAAATTGAATTAGACTGAGCCTGGCACATGATGGGGAGGAATTAACCCTGCCCAGGACCTCTGCCCACAGACCCGCTTCCAACTCCTCACCTAGCTCCTCCTCCCACTTGCCCTTGAGCTCCTCCACCGGGGTTTCCTCCGCCTCCTGTAGTTCCTGGTAGATATCCAACACCCTCCCCTCTCCCACCCAGGTGCCGGAGACCACCCTGTCCTGTATTCTCAGTGGCGGCAGTGTCGGAAAGGCCACAAGCTGTTTTTTCAGGAAGGTTCGTACTTGCAGATATTTAAAGGCGTTTCCTGGCGGCAGATTAAATTTGTCCTCTAGCGCCTTCAAATTGGGAAGGCTTCCGTCTATGAACAGATCTCTATCCTTCTGATGCCTGCCCTCTGCCAGCTCTGGAACCCACCATCCATCCTACCCGGGACAAACCTGTGATTGTTGCATATTGGGGTCCAGACCAACACCCCTCCCACCCTCTTGTACCTCCTCCACTGTCCCCAGATCCGCAGTGTCGCCACCACCACCACCGGACGGCAGGAACGGCAAAGGAGCCATTATTAAAGCTCCCAGATGGGTCCCTTTACATGGCGCCGCCTCCAGCTGCTCCCCCCCCCCCCTCCCCCCCCCCCCCCCCCCCCCCCATCGCCCACTTCCTAATCATAGCTATATTGGCCGCCCAGTAGTAGTTGCGAAAGTTCGGCAGCGCCAACCCCCCCCCCACTGCGCTCCAATAGCGATCTCCTTACTCGCGGGGTCTTATTCGCCCACACAAAGCCCGTAATGATCCTACTCACCCGCTTAAAAAAGGCCTCAGGGATGAAGATGGGGAGGCACTGAAAGACAAACAAAAATCTGGAGAGGACAGTCATTTTCACGGTCGGCACCCTCCCTGCCAGTGACAGCGGGAGCATATCCCACATTTTAAAGTCCCCTTCCATTTGCTCCACCAACCGGGTCAGGTTGAGCCTGTGCAGGCCATCCCATTTCCTGGCCCCCTGTATACCCAGGTAATGAAAACTTTTCTCTACCATCCTGACCGGCAGCTCTTTCAGTCTCTCCTCCTGCCCCTTGGCCTGGATCACAAACAACTCGCTCTTTCCCATGTTCAGTTTGTACTCTGAAAAACTACCAAAATCCCTCAGGATCCGCAGAACCTCCCCCATCCCTCCACAGGGTCCGAAATGTACAGGAGCAAATCATCCGCGTATAGTGAGACCCGATGTTCCACCCCCCACCGAACCAGTCCCCGCCAGTTCCTCGAGGCTCTCAGCACCATAGCTAGTGGCTCTATAGCTAGGGCAAATAGTAACGGGGAGAGGGGACACCCCTGCCTCGTTCTCCGGTGAAGCTCAAAGTACCCCGACCTCGGCCGGTTTGTACATACACTTGCTACAGGCGCCTGGTACAGCAATTTCACCCAGCCAATAAAGCCCTCACCAAACATGAACCTCCCCAGCGTTTCCCACAGGTACTCCCACTCTACCTGGTCAAAGGCTTTCTCTGCGTCCATCGCTGTTCATACCTCTGCCTTCCCCCCCTCTGAGGGCATCATAATAATATTCAAAAGTCTCCTGACATTGGTCCGGACTCTGGACATTCTTTACTTCCCCGATTTCCCTGGCCGCCTCCCTCTTTCGCAGTTGGTGTCAGCATTCTACTCGCTTTCTCCCCATACTCATAGACTGCGTCCCTAGCCTTCCTCAGCTGTGCTACCGCTTTCCCTGTGGTCAGCAGTTCAAACTCCGCCTGTAGCCTCGGCCGCTCCCTCAGTAGCCCCGCCTCGGGGGCCTCCGAGTATCTCCTGTCCACTCGGAGTATCTCCTCCACCAGTCTCTCCCTCTCCACTCTTTCTTTCTTTTCCCTATGGGATCGAATTGAGATGAATTTCCCTCTGACAACTGCCTTCAGAGCCTCCCAGACCATTGCCGCTGCTACCTCACCCGTATCGTTTGTTTCCAGGTAATCCTGAATGTTCCTGCTAATCCGCCAACAAACCTCTTGTCTGCCTTTAACAAACCCAGTCTGGTCTTCCTCTATCACCCCTGGGACGCAATCCTCAATTCTTGTGGCCAGAATCTGAGCTAGTAATTTGGCATTCACGTTTAAAAGCAAAATCGGCCTGAATGACCCGCAATGTTCCGGGTCCTTCCCTCGTTTAAGAATGAGTGAGATCAAGGCCTGTGACATTGTTGGGGGGAGGGTTCCTTTCTCTCCAGCCTCATTGAAGGTCCTCATCAGGAGTGGGCTCAATATTTCCGAAAATTTCTTATAGAATTCTACCTGGTAACCGTCCGGCCCTGGGGCGTTGCCCGATTGCATGCCCTCTATACCCTTGACAATCTCCTCCAATTCATTCGGGGCCCCCAGCCCCTCCACCAGGTCCTCTTCCACCTTTGGAAACCTCAACTGGTCCAGAAATTGCCTCATCCCTTCCGCTCCCGTCGGGGGCTCCGACTCGTATAGTTTACTATAGAATTCCTTAAAGACTCTGTTCCCCCTCCCTGGATCCAAGACCGTGTCACCCTCCTTATTCTTTACTCCCCCGATTTCCTTGGCTGCCTCCCTCTTTTGCAGTTGGTGTGCCAGCATTCTACTCGCTTTCTCCCATACTCATAGACTGCCCCCCTTGCCTTCCTCAGCTGTGCTGCCGCTTTCCCTATGGTCAGCAGTTCAAACTCCGCCTGCAGACTCCGCCGCTCCCTCAGTAGCCCCGCCTCGGGGGGGCCTCCGAGTATCTCCTGTCCACTCTGAGTATCTCCTCCACCAGTCTCTCCTTCTCGGCTCTTTCTCTCTTTTCCCTATGGGATCGAATTGAGATGAGTTCCCCTCTGACAACTGCCTTCAGAGCCTCCCAGACCATTGCCGCTGCTACCTCACCCGTATCGTTTGTTTCCAGGTAACCCTGGATGTTAGGTGGATTGGCCATGCTAAATTGCCCATAGTGTCCTAAAAAGTAAGGTTAAGAGGGGGGGGGTTGTTGGGTTACGGGTATAGGGTGGATACATGGGTTTGAGTAGGGTGATCATGGCTCGGCACAACATCGAGGGCCGAAGGGCCTGTTCTGTGCTGTACTGTTCTATGTTCTTGCTAATCCGCCCGCAAACCTCTTTGTCCGCCAGCAGCCCCACATCCAGTCTACAGAGTGGGCGCTGCCCTCTCTCCTCACTAAGCCGCAGGTCCACCCAGTGCGGGGAATAGTCTGAGACTGTGATTGCTGAGTATTCTGTCCCCGCTACCTTTGGGATTACCGCCCTGCTCAAGACAAAGTAGATGTGGGAATAAACTTTATGAACGTAGGAGAAAAAAGAGAACTCCTTCGCTCTTGGCCGCGCAAACCTCCAGGGATCCCCCCCACCCCCCCCATCTGCTCCATAAAACCCTTCAGTTCCTGAGCCACTGCTGGTCGCTTCCCTGTCCTGGACTTCGACCGGTCCAGCTCAGGGTCAATGGGTTAAAGTCTCCCCCCATGTCAGGTTGTGTGACTCTAAGTCCGGGATTGTGCCTAGCACGCGTCTCATAAATTCCACATCATCCCAATTCGGAGCATAGACGTTCACAAACACCACCCGGACCCCCTCCCACTTTCCACTCACCATTATATACCTGCCCCCTATCTGCCACAATTCTCCCAGCGTCGAATGCCACACCCTTACGGATCAGAATTGCTACACCCCTGGTCTTTGAATCCAGCCCTGAATGGAACACCTGTCCTACCCATCCCTTTCTCAATCTCATGTGATCTGCCAGCTTTAAATGTGTCTCCTGAAGCATTGCTACGTCTGCCGTTAACCCCTTTAAATGCTGAAACACGCGCGCTCTTTTGACCGGCTCATTCACACCTCTCGCATTCCACATGATCAGCCTGGACGGGGAGCTAACCACCCCCCCCCCCCCCCCCCCCCCCCCACCCACCCACGTCGACGAGCCATCGCCCTTTCTTGGCCAACCTCGAGCCCGCGCCCTTCGCTTCCTTGAGCGTCCCAAGAGGGAGCCGCCGCCCCCAACCCTCAATTGGTACCCCGAAATTGATACCTCCTCTGTCAGCAAAGCAGCATCCACCCCCTCCTCCCCCCCCAACAGCCCCACGACCCAAAACCCCCCACCAAGCACCAGCTGGGCACTTGCTCACCCCCCACTATGCTCCCGAGAGTCAGCTGACCCATGCTGACCCGGCTGCTCCCGCCCCTGGCGCCAATCAGACTGTCGCCTCATTGTGCGGACCCCTCTCCCCACATAAACAAACCAATTAAACTACCTCTCCAGCCCCAGTGACTAAATAGTAATACGAAAAGAAAAACAAACAGAAGACACTAACATTGCCCCGTGAAGTTCCTCTCTGACAACTGCCTTCAGAGCCTCCCAAGGAGTTTAGATGCGTGTTTCAGCATCTAAAGGGGTTAAAGGCAGGTGTAGCAATGCTTCAGGAGACACATTTAAAGCTGGCAGATCACACGAGATTGAGAAAGGGATGGGTAGGAACCAAGGCTCCAACTTCCTGAAAATTCGCACTAAGTACAGGGCCCCCTCCCCCCTCCCCCCTCCGACTCTCAACTTTACCGAAAACACTGCACCCTCCAGCCACCACCACAGCCCTTACACGCACCCAATATTGAATACAATCCTATATTAGAAACGGTACCGTGTTACCCAGCCCCACTGCCGCATTCCACCAAAGCTTAACTGTCCTTTAATTCGAGTCCAGCTTTTCTTGTTTGACGAATGACCGGCGTCTCAAAATAGTGATGCCGTTCCTTGTACGTGACCCATAGTGATGCTGGGTGTAGCATCCCAAATTTCACGCCCTTGCTGAAGAGGGTCACCTTCAGCCGGTTTAATCCAGCGCGCTTGTTGGCCAGCTCCGCACCCAGGTCCTGGTAGATGCGTATCACGCTGTTCTCCCACCTGCTGCTCCGTTCTTTTTTGCCCACCGCAAGACAGGTTTCTTGTCTGAGAAGCGATGAAATCTCACCACCATGGCCCTCGGCGGTTCATTCGCCTTGGGCTTCCTTGCGAGGGCTCTGAGCGCCCCGTCCAGCTCCAGGGGTTGAGGGAATACCCCCGTCCCCAACAGCGTCTCCAGCATCTTGGACACAAATGCTCCCGCATCCGACCCCTCCACACCTTCGGGGAGGCCCACAATTCTCAAGTTCTGTCTCCTGGACCTGTTTTCTAGGTCCTCCAGCCTCTCCTGCCACTTCTTGTGGAGGTCATCCTGCGCCTCCACCTTAAGGGCCAATATGACCAACTCGTTCTCATGGTCGGATAGCTTTTTCTCCATCTCCTTAATCGCTTTAGAAGATTTCTTTTCCAAGACTCCCAATTTTACCTTAGCCTAAACTGGTATGGTAGTTTTAATTTACTTTCCTCAGCTGTTTTTTTAATTATAAGTGAGTATCGCTTTAATTTTGTTTTCTCTTCAAAATGCTCCTGTATTTAATAGTGGAGGAAAAACATCAAATTACAATGGAAATATTGAATTTTGAATAAGATCAGTGTGTTTTTAAAAAATAGAAATACAATATAAACCATAGATAAACTAATTGTAATCTCTGGTGGAGACAATGGGAGGTACTGAGATATGTGTATCCTGTTCATAATATTCCAGATGGTTTTATGGATATGGTCTGGGTAAAAACTGGCTGAAAAGCTGTGTTTGTGTCCATCGACAAAAGCAGGTTTGTCTCTATCACTCACACTGAAATAAGCCAAGTCATCAAAGGCCACAGCTGAAATAGAAACAGGGAAGCTTCTCAGGCAAACATTGTAATCTCAAAACTGATTATTCGTCTGCTGAAATCAGCGCGACTGGAATCTCAAACCACAATGGCCGCAACGCTCAATGATCTGCTCCTCACAAGCCAAGAATTGTTTTGTATACCTCTCTGAAAAAAATGTACTTACTTACAACTCGATTCTCACTTCTAATCTGTATGAATGTATATGTATATGTTTTTACCATGTTCTTGCCTTTAATAGCTAATAAACTCACTCTTTGTTTAATTCAAGAAAGCCCGGTTAAATTGGCTCCTTTTAAAACATAAATATTGGGACTGGAAAAAGGTACCTGAGGAGGGAGGGACCCTTTTAATCTTGTTGAGACCAGCAAAGGGTGCTGAATAAAGAATAAAGTTCATTCCTCCTCACTTGAGACATATCAACTTTGGGGGGGGGGGGGGGGGGGAGGCGGTACCCCCAGATATATTTTTTGATACTCACCTGGGGAACTGTGATAACAGTGGCTGCTTCTTTTGTCTCTCTCTGACCTTTCCACACTCTGTGGGGTTTCGGCAGGCTCACACTGGCCTGATGGGATTGTTTTATTCCAATCCCACCGACTCTGCAAGAAGCATCGAAACAAGCCGTTTGGCCCGGTTACCTTCCCTTCCCAGCTTGGAAATCCTGATTTCGTTTTTTTGCTCTGTCTGTCATTCGTAGCCATCAGTGCAGCTCATCCAGCAGCCTGTTATGGTGTTGGCTGTGGACCCATTGCTGCAACTTTCTTGCATATATTCCGGGTGTGCTGATCCTGGGAGTTGCCCATTTCAATAAGTTAACTCAGCTTTTTTCCTGTATTTTTCTCACCCTTCTTGTGATTTGTCTGGGCCGCTGGGCTCTGCGTTCACTTAGATTCTGCCTTTGATCTGCACAGTGGATTTGTCTGCTGCCTTCCACTCTTTCTCCCCCTTTGTGAATTTTGCTCAGCCTTTTGCGATCTAGCTCGCTCCCTTGACGCATCCTTTGATGTGCTCGATCAGGTCTGTCAATGGACCTCCACAAGATCTGGTGGAGCCTCCACGTCTGTAATGCAGCTTTTTATTCAGGCACTCTCCAACCAAGTCTTTAATTTAGGCGCACTTCCCTCAGGTCAGGCTTCAGATTCCAAACTTCTCCATCCTTTCAGACTCTGCATTCCTTCTCTGCGATTTTGGTGTCCATCCTTCACTGCCTCCATGTTGGAAGGTTGTTTGGTGGTCTGGAGGTTTGCATGGTCAAACAAACTGCTTACTGGTAACACATAACTCCATACACCTGCGAGGTACAGCCCTGCACAGGTGCTGTCTCCATGCTAGCTCATTCCAGACTCTACCACACGCAGTCTGTTATCATTTGACTCTCTACATCATACTGCAGGTGATGTTCTCCAGGGGCACATTACCACACGCTGACCCGAGCACCCTTATACTTCAGGCCCTTGGCTTCTGCCGTTCTTCGGTGGAGTCCGGGAAACTGTGAGGCCTGCAGATAGGGGTCGCCAACCCTACCATGTGACCTCAGGCCGCCAGCTGCCAGGTGTCTGCCCCCCCCCCCCCCACCTCTAAATCCCACATACAGCCCCACTATCGGTCACATGGCACCATCATAACTTCCGCCCCTGACCAAGTGGAGAGCAGACTAATGGTTATCTGGTTGGCACCTTCACTCCATGGACTGCAGTGCTTCAAGAGGAAGGCCCAACAGCAGTTTCTCAGGGCAGCGAGTGGTGGGCTGTAAAGGCCAGGGCGGGATTCTCCGGTCGCCAACGCCGAAATCGCGTTCAGCGATCTGCCGGAGAATCAACGTTTGCGGCGAAATCAGGGGGGGGGCGCTGCTTTCGCGATGCTCCGCCCACTCCAAAGCGGCGTAACCTCGGAGTACACCGCACGCCGTATCGACGGCCTCAGGACGTTGTCTGAGGCCCTCCTCCTGAAACTCCGCCCGGGTCGGCTGAGTTCCCGACGGCGTGGGTCTCTCCTGCTATTAATTATCGGGAACTCGGAGTGGCGGCTGTGGACTCAGCCCAGTCCAGCGCCGCCACAGTCGGGGGAGAGCCGATCCGTGGGTAGGGGAGACTTTGGCAGGGTCTGGGAGCACTGTTGGGGGGTGGTCCAGGGGTCGCGAACCGGCCAAAGGGGGAGGGGGGGGCACTATTTTACAGGCCGGGTCCGTGTGCGGCTGGTGCCATGTTGCACGATGCGGCCGCTACAGGCCGCCGAGCGCCTGCGCTGCCACAGACTGGCAATTCTCCGGCCATATCGGCAGCTAGAGCTGGGTGCTCCACGCTGCCTGCCTGCTAGCCCCCAGCCATACGGAGGATCGGTGGCAGGTTTGCACCGAATGCTCGATCATATAGCCCCACCATTCCCACGCCGGTGTGAGGACAGCCCCAGATATCTCAGCAACACCCACATTATTTTTTTTTTTTTTAATATAAATTTAGAATATCCAATTCATTTTTTCCAATTAAGGGGCAATTTAACAAGGCCAATCCACCTACCCTGCACATCTTTGGGTTGTGGGGGTGAAACCCACGCAGACACGGGGAGAATGTGCAAACTCCACACAGACAGTGACCCAGGGCCGGGATTCGAACCCGGGTCCTCAGCGCCGTAGGCAGCAATGCTAACCACTGTGCCACTGTGCCGCCGTCAGCAACACCCACATGCCCAAGAATGAACGGATTGAAATCAGCCGGTGCTCCTCAGTGTGTGGGGTGAGTTCTGAGACTACACCCTTCACCCAGAGAGATGTGAGAAGGTGGAGCTCCCGGCCACGAGGGAGGGTTAAGGGCAAATATCAGAGATACACCTGAGTGGAAGCTGGACAAAGACATGAGGGAGGAAGGAATGTTGTAGGAGTTGGATAGATGGAGAGGGAGGAGTGTGGTGTAAACGCTAGCATGGAGCTGTAGGGCCGAATGTCCTGTCCCGGGGCTGTGACTTTGATGTATTTCTGAGAGACATTCGGCCATGATGTGATTTGTAAGAGAGAGTAAACGGGAGGGATCTTCCGGTGGAATTCCCTGGTGATTGCTGGCCCAGCATTGAAAGGGTTACGCTGTCATTCCGAACATGATCCTTGGACTTGGAGCTGGTCCAAGGAATTCAGTGAAACGCTACCTGAAGCTGGGGAGGGCGGGGGGAGCAGCTGCAGCTGATTCTGGCTAACGAATGGCCAGGAGGCTGCCAGGACCGTATCCACTGACACCCTGTTTATCTCTTCACCGCCCACAGATTTTCCTGAGTCAGCCTTGCTCGAGCTGTAACAGTTCTTTGTGTTCCAGGCTCCCCCACGTTTTTAACCCTGCGGCCCATTCTGATGTTACCTATCAGCAATGTCCCACCACTGAACCGCCCATTTGTCTGAAGCAATCAGGAAGAGAGCTGTGTAATATTGGCCGCCCCATCCCCCCCCCCCCTCGGAGAGGTTGTTCACAGTCAGCTCACCCACTGAGCCGGAAATCAAACCCCAAAATCCTCCAGGGCCAGCCTGTCTGGCAGAGGAGTGAATCAGCGCACGACACAGACACAGACACAGACACAGACACAGACACTACACAGACACAGACACAGACACAGACACTACACAGACACAGACACAGACACTACACAGACACAGACACAGACACAGACACAGACACAGACACTACACAGACACAGACACAGACACTACACAGACACAGACACAGACACAGACACAGACACAGACACAGACACAGACACTACACAGACACAGACACAGACACAGACACTACACAGACACAGACACAGACACGGACACAGACACAGACACTACACAGACACAGACACTACACAGACACAAACACAGACACAGACACTACACAGACACAGACACAGACACAGACACTACACAGACACAGACACTACACAGACACAGACACAGACACAGACACTACACAGACACAGACACAGACACAGACACTACACAGACACAGACACAGACACAGACACAGACACGGACACAGACACAGACACAGACACTACACAGACACAGACACTACACAGACACAGACACTACACAGACACAGACACAGACACAGACACTACACAGACACGACACAGACACAGACACAGACACAGACACAGACACAGACACAGACACTACACAGACACAGACACTACACAGACACTACACAGACACAGACACAGACACTACGCAGACACAGACACTACACAGACACAGACACTACACAGACACAGACACAACACAGACACAGACACAGACACTACACAGACACAGACACTACACAGACAAAGACACAGACACAGACACAGACACTACACAGACACAGACACTACACAGACACAGACACAGACACTACACAGACACAGACACTACACAGACACAGACACGGACACAGACACAGACACAGACACAGACACTACACAGACACAGACACTACACAGACACAGACACAGACACTACACAGACACAGACACAGACACAGACACTACACAGACACAGACACGACACAGACACAGACACAGACAGACACAGACACAGACACTACACAGACACAGACACTACACAGACACAGACACAGACACTACGCAGACACAGACACTACACAGACACAGACACGACACAGACACAGACAACACGACACAGACACAGACACTACACAGACACAGACACTACACAGACAAAGACACAGACACAGACACAGACACTACACAGACACAGACACTACACAGACACAGACACAGACACTACACAGACACAGACCTACACAGACACAGACACGGACCACAGACAACAGACACGACACAGACACTACACAGACACAGACACAGACACAGACACGACACAGACACTACACAGACACAGACACAGACACGACACAGACACAGACACTACCACAGACACAGACACTACCACAGACACAGACACTACACATACACAGACACAGACACTACACAGACACAGACACTACACAGACACAGACACAGACACGACACTACACAGACA
>NC_052151.1:181461405-181507015 GCF_902713615.1 Scyliorhinus canicula
ATTGAGAATGAATTGCAGTTGGAATATTGGACTGGGAGTCAGTGTGAAGCAGTGAGAATGAATTGCAGTTGGAATATTGGACTGGGAGTCAGTGTGAAGCAGTGAGAATGAATTGCAGTTGGAATATTGGACTGGGAGTCAGTGTGAAGCAGTGAGAATGAATTGCAGTTGGAATATTGGACTGGGAGTCAGTGTGAAGCAGTGAGAATGAATTGCAGTTGGAATATTGGACTGGTAGGCAGTGTGAAGCAGTGAGAATGAATTGCAGTTGGAATATTGGACTGGGAGTCAGTGTGAAGCAGTGAGAATGAATTGCAGTTGGAATATTGGACTGGGAGTCAGTGTGAAGCAGTGAGAATGAATTGCAGTTGGAATATTGGACTGGGAGTCAGTGTGAAGCAGTGAGAATGAATTGCAGTTGGAATATTGGACTGGGAGTCAGTGTGAAGCAGTGAGAATGAATTGCAGTTGGAATATTGGACTGGGAGTCAGTGTGAAGCAGTGAGAATGAATTGCAGTTGGAATATTGGACTGGGAGTCAGTGTGAAGCAGTGAGAATGAATTGCAGTTGGAATATTGGACTGGGAGTCAGTGTGAAGCAGTGAGAATGAATTGCAGTTGGAATATTGGACTGGGAGTCAGTGTGAAGCAGTGAGAATGAATTGCAGTTGGAATATTGGACTGGGAGTCAGTGTGAAGCAGTGAGAATGAATTGCAGTTGGAATATTGGACTGGGAGTCAGTGTGAAGCAGTGAGAATGAATTGCAGTTGGAATATTGGACTGGGAGTCAGTGTGAAGCAGTGAGAATGAATTGCAGTTGGAATATTGGACTGGGAGTCAGTGTGAAGCAGTGAGAATGAATTGCAGTTGGAATATTGGACTGGGATGGCAGTGTGAAGCAGTGAGAATGAATTGCAGTTGGAATATTGGACTGGGAGTCAGTGTGAAGCAGTGAGAATGAATTGCAGTTGGATATTGGACTGGGAGTCAGTGTGAAGCAGTGAGAATGAATTGCAGTTGGAATATTGGACTGGGAGTCAGTGTGAAGCAGTGAGAATGAATTGCAGTTGGAATATTGGACTGGGAGTCAGTGTGAAGCAGTGAGAATGAATTGCAGTTGGAATATTGGACTGGGAGGCAGTGTGAAGCAGTGAGAATGAATTGCAGTTGGAATATTGGACTGGGAGTCAGTGTGAAGCAGTGAGAATGAATTGCAGTTGGAATATTGGACTGGGAGTCAGTGTGAAGCAGTGAGAATGAATTGCAGTTGGAATATTGGACTGGGAGTCAGTGTGAAGCAGTGAGAATGAATTGCAGTTGGAATATTGGACTGGGAGTCAGTGTGAAGCAGTGAGAATGAATTGCAGTTGGAATATTGGACTGGGAGTCAGTGTGAAGCAGTGAGAATGAATTGCAGTTGGAATATTGGACTGGGAGTCAGTGTGAAGCAGTGAGAATGAATTGCAGTTGGAATATTGGACTGGTTGGCAGTGTGAAGCAGTGAGAATGAATTGCAGTTGGAATATTGGACTGGGAGTCAGTGTGAAGCAGTGAGAATGAATTGCAGTTGGAATATTGGACTGGGAGTCAGTGTGAAGCAGTGAGAATGAATTGCAGTTGGAATATTGGACTGGGAGTCAGTGTGAAGCAGTGAGAATGAATTGCAGTTGGAATATTGGACTGGGAGTCAGTGTGAAGCAGTGAGAATGAATTGCAGTTGGAATATTGGACTGGGAGTCAGTGTGAAGCAGTGAGAATGAATTGCAGTTGGAATATTGGACTGGGAGTCAGTGTGAAGCAGTGAGAATGAATTGCAGTTGGAATATTGGACTGGGAGTCAGTGTGAAGCAGTGAGAATGAATTGCAGTTGGAATATTGGACTGGGAGTCAGTGTGAAGCAGTGAGAATGAATTGCAGTTGGAATATTGGACTGGGAGTCAGTGTGAAGCAGTGAGAATGAATTGCAGTTGGAATATTGGACTGGGAGTCAGTGTGAAGCAGTGAGAATGAATTGCAGTTGGAATATTGGACTGGGAGTCAGTGTGAAGCAGTGAGAATGAATTGCAGTTGGAATATTGGACTGGGAGTCAGTGTGAAGCAGTGAGAATGAATTGCAGTGGAATATTGGACTGGGAGTCAGTGTGAAGCAGTGAGAATGAATTGCAGTTGGAATATTGGACTGGGAGTCAGTGTGAAGCAGTGAGAATGAATTGCAGTTGGAATATTGGACTGGGAGTCAGTGTGAAGCAGTGAGAATGAATTGCAGTTGGAATATTGGACTGGGAGTCAGTGTGAAGCAGTGAGAATGAATTGCAGTTGGAATATTGGACTGGGAGTCAGTGTGAAGCAGTGAGAATGAATTGCAGTTGGAATATTGGACTGGTGGTCAGTGTGAAGCAGTGAGAATGAATTGCAGTTGGAATATTGGACTGGGAGTCAGTGTGAAGCAGTGAGAATGAATTGCAGTTGGAATATTGGACTGGTGAGTCAGTGTGAAGCAGTGAGAATGATTTGCAGTTGGAATATGGACTGGGAGTCAGTGTGAAGCAGTGAGAATGAATTGCAGTTGGAATATTGGACTGGGAGTCAGTGTGAAGCAGTGAGAATGAATTGCAGTTGGAATATTGGACTGGGAGTCAGTGTGAAGCAGTGAGAATGAATTGCAGTTGGAATATTGGACTGGGAGTCAGTGTGAAGCAGTGAGAATGAATTGCAGTTGGAATATTGGACTGGGAGTCAGTGTGAAGCAGTGAGAATGAATTGCAGTTGGAATATTGGACTGGGAGTCAGTGTGAAGCAGTGAGAATGAATTGCAGTTGGAATATTGGACTGGGAGTCAGTGTGAAGCAGTGAGAATGAATTGCAGTTGGAATATTGGACTGGGAGTCAGTGTGAAGCAGTGAGAATGAATTGCAGTTGGAATATTGGACTGGGAGTCAGTGTGAAGCAGTGAGAATGAATTGCAGTTGGAATATTGGACTGGGAGTCAGTGTGAAGCAGTGAGAATGAATTGCAGTTGGAATATTGGACTGGGAGTCAGTGTGAAGCAGTGAGAATGAATTGCAGTTGGAATATTGGACTGGAGTCAGTGTGAAGCAGTGAGAATGAATTGCAGTTGGAATATTGGACTGGGAGTCAGTGTGAAGCAGTGAGAATGAATTGCAGTTGGAATATTGGACTGGGAGTCAGTGTGAAGCAGTGAGAATGAATTGCAGTTGGAATATTGGACTGGGAGTCAGTGTGAAGCAGTGAGAATGAATTGCAGTTGGAATATTGGACTGGGAGTCAGTGTGAAGCAGTGAGAATGAATTGCAGTTGGAATATTGGACTGGGAGTCAGTGTGAAGCAGTGAGAATGAATTGCAGTTGGAATATTAGCAGCAGAGTTTTAAAGCAGTTTGAAACGGCTCCAATTGTTTGAAAAGCACACTGATTGCTTGACTTTGTTTTCTGATCAGAGATATTTTATGCTGATTGGTGTCATCCTGATCACGGTTTCTCAAGCAGACAATGAAATGGGCAGATTCTGCAATGGTTACTCATATTTCTGAGTCATTCGCCTCATTGCCTCACATACCACACCCCAGGTAACATGTCCATACCAGCCTGGAGCAGCTGCAGCCAACACCTCCCCCATGGAGAGTGCCTGGCTTTCTTCAGAATCTGCCTCTGTAACCTCCTCCATCCCTACAACCCTCGGTCTCTGTAACCTACTCCATCCCTACAACCCTCGGTCCCTGTAACCTCCTCCATCCCTACAACCCTCGGTCTCTGTAACCTCCTCCATCCCCTACAACCCTCCATCTCACTGTAACCTCCTCCAGCCCCTACAACACTCCCTCTCTCTGTAACCTCCTCCATCCCTACAACCCTCGGTCTCTGTAACCTCCTCCAGCCCTACAACCCTCGGTCTCTGTAACCTCCTCCATCCCCTACAACCCTCCATCTCACTGTAACCCCTCCAGCCCCTACAACCCTCCCTCTCTCTGTAACCTCCTCCAACTCCTACAACTCTCCCTCTCTCTGTAACCTCCTCCAGCCCCTACAACCCTCCCTCTCTCTGTAACCTCCTCCAGCCCCTACAACCCTCCCTCTCTCTGTAACCTCCTCCAGCCCCCACCACCCTCCCACTCTCTGTAACCTCCTCCAGCCCCTACAACCCTCCCTCTCTCTGTAACCTCCTCCAGCCCCGACAACCCTCCCTCTCTCTGTAACCTCCTCCAGCCCTACAACCCTCCCTCTCTCTGTAACCTCCTCCAGCCCCTACAACCCTCCCTCTCTCTGTAACCTCCTCCATCCCTACAACCCTCGGTCCCTGTAACCTCCTCCAGCCCCTACAACCCTCCCTCTCTCTGTAACCTCCTCCAGTCCCTACAACCCTCCCTCTCTCTGTAACCTCTTCCAACCCCTACAACTCTTGATCCCTGTAACCTCCTCCAGCCCCTACAACCCTCCCTCTCTCTGTAACCTCCTCCAGCCCTACAACCCTCCCTCTCTCTGTAACCTCCTCCAGCCCCTACAACCCTCCCTCTCTCTGTAACCTCCTCCAGCCCCTACAGCCCTCCCTCTCTCTGTAACCTCCTCCAGCTCCTACAACCCTCCCTCTCTCTGTAACCTCCTCCAGGCCCTACAACCCTCCCTCTCTCTGTAACCTCCTCCAGCCCCTACAGCCCTCCCTCTCTCTATAACCTCCTCCAGCTCCTACAATCCTCCCTCTCACTGTAACCTCCTCCAGCCCCTACAACCCTCCCTCTCGCTGTAACCTCCTCCACCCCTACAACCCTCCCTCTCTCTGTAACCTCCTCCATCCCTACAACCCTCCCTCTCTCTGTAACCTCCTCCAGCCCGTACAATCCTCCCTCTCACTGTAACCTCCTCCGGCCCCTACAACCCTCCCTCTCTCTGTAACCTCCTCCAGTCCCTACACCCCTCCCTCTCTCAGTAGCCTCCTCCAGCCGCTACAACCCTCCCTCTCTCTGTAAGCTCCTCCAGCCCCTACAACCCTCCCTCTCTCTGTAAGCTCCTCCAGCCCCTACAACCCTCTCTCTCTCTGTAACCTCCTCCAGCCCCTACAACCCTCCCTCTCTCTCTGTAACCTCCTCCAGCCCCTACAACCCTCCCTCTCTCTGTAACCTCCTCCAGCCCCTACAACCCTCCCTCTCTCTCTGTAACCTCCTCCAGCCCCTACAACCCTCCCTCTCTCTGTAACCTCCTCCAGCCCCTACAACCCTCCCTCTCTCTCTGTAACCTCCTCCAGCCCCTACAACCCTCCCTCTCTCTGTAACCTCCTCCAGCCCCTACAGCCCTCCCTCTCTCTGTAACCTCCTTCAACCACACTACGACAGACTATACTGTGAATAATAATAATAATCTTTATTGTCACAAGTAGGCTTACATTAACACTGCAATGAGGTTTCTGTGAAAATCCCCTAGTCGCCACATTCCGGCACCTGTTTGGGTACACAGAGGGAGAATTCAGAATGTCTAATTTACCTAGCAGCACGCCCGGGTATGATTTATCAGGTTGGGGCCAGAAGGTTTGACGTGTTTTCCTGCTGGTCACCATCAGGTGAAACACTCCTGTTCCCTCCATGGAGCTGAGACCGGATGGGAGAATTCCGCACTGTCGGATTGATGGATATTTATGATCAAAGCGCATTTATAAAGGGCCATTCACGAAACCAGGATATCCCAAAATGTTTTCCAGCCAATTAAGAAATGTAAGAAATTTTGAAGCATTGTCACAATTGTAATGTAGCAAAAGCAGCAACTAATGTCAGCACAGCAAGCTCCCACATGTAGCAATGGGATTGTAACGAGATAATCTATTTTACTGATGTGTGTTCTACCTACAACTCACCAAGGCTGCTTCTGGGCGGGATTCTCCATGTTGATCCCGGGGCAGAATTCATGGACTTTAGGACAGCAAAAGTGGTGCCGAACCGGGACCGATTCAGCAACTCTGCAGGGGCTAGCACTGGAATCACGTGGAGCACAGTCATCTCCAATGAGAAACGGTGCGGGATTGGCCGGGTCCGTGATTGACACTCGACAGGCTGACAAGCTGCAGCCGCAGGTACACATTACAGTCCCCCACACACTCATCCCAGCCAACAATATGGCACTGACTGTGCTGGAGCCCACCCATACAGCTGATGGGTCGTCTGGGGCCAGAGGTCACCCAGGGGAGTGACCTGGGGGGGGACACCTATACAACCCATGGCCCTAAGTTCACAGTGGGCTGATAGCGGGATTCACAGCTGCACGGCTGCCTTTCCGGCTGCGGCAATGGTGTTCCGTGCCCATCCATCCAGACCTCACAGCCGACCTCCTGGCCACCTCCCCCCCCCCCCCCCCCCCCCCGCCCCTCCGCTACTCTCCCCTGGTCCTGGCAGAAGGCCCCGGCCAGTGGCACAGCTGTCAGCAAACTATGCCGATGTTGGACACCTTCCGTAGCCCCTCTCCCTCCCTCAGCAAGCGCCACGCCAGTTTCTCGATTTTTAAAAGCACAAGTGAACCGCTCCATCAGGAACTCGGGCCACCTGAGGTGGAGGATTGGGGAGGCCCCGGAGAATACCAGGTCGGGCCCGGTAACGATATGTAAACAGTGCTTACTGAACGTGCGTCCCGGAACGCATTGACACCGCTGTCAAAGTGACGGAGAATTGCAATTTGCCGTCAAATCGAAGCCGGCCACGATTTTGCCGTCTGAACCTATTCTCCGCCCAATCGTGTTTTGCGATTTCGGCGTCTGAATCTATTCTCTGCGATTTCGGCGTCTCCCAATGGAGAATCCAGGCCAGGACCTTTCAAACTGACAACCTTTACCATCCAAAAAGACAATAGGGACGGGCAAGAACTACTGGCCTTACCAGCGACACCCAAACCCCGTAAATTAACTTTAAATGTTAACTCCCAGTTACACCTAGCAACGCTTCTTCAAATGGCAATACAGGGTGTACGGAATCTAAAAGTACAAAAATTAAACAAAGCTCCCTGTTTTTAGAAGTGATCACAACAGCCAATTGCAATCACTATCAGTTGTGTTAATCATTGACTTACAGATGGGTGAGACAATGACAGATAAGCAGAGCTCAATTCTACTGACCTTTAGGCAGCTACCATTGTGGATTGTGAATTCCTAATGTCCTGCAGCTAAGTACACAGGTAGATTCCAGAAAATACAAGGCGCTTTGATGAATGTTAATTTGCTGCATTGTTCTATTCAAAAAGCACAAATTGCACCATCTTCGAGCAAAACCCTTTAGCTGGCTGGTCAGTTGGCGACTGTGAACATCAGCTTCAAGCTCCACTAATCAAGACTGGGCTGTGTGCTGTAAAGAGATGTGTTCATCCCCCATGTTGGCAGAGTGAGTGTTGTTCACTCTGTCCCTCCAGCCGTGTGTTATTGGAGTTTGGATACAGAGTGAGTGTCACTCTGTCCCTCCAGCCGTATGTTATTGGGGTTTGGATACAGAGTGAGTGTCACTCTGTCCCTCCAGCCGTGTGTTATTGGGGTTTGGATACAGAGTGAGTGTCACTCTGTCCCTCCAGCCGTGTGTTATTGGGGTTTGGATACAGAGTGAGTGTCACTCTGTCCCTCCAGCCGTGTGTTATTGGGGTTTGGATACAGAGTGAGTGTCACTCTGTCCCTCCAGCCGTGTGTTATTGGAGTTTGGATACAGAGTGAGTGAGTGTCACTCTGTCCCTCCAGCCGTGTGTTATTGGGGTTTGGATACAGAGTGAGTGTCACTCTGTCCCTCCAGCCGTGTGTTATTGGGGTTTGGATACAGAGTGAGTGTCACTCTGTCCCTCCAGCCGTGTGTTATTGGAGTTTGGATACAGAGTGAGTGAGTGTCACTCTGTCCCTCCAGCCGTGTGTTATTGGGGTTTGGATACAGAGTGAGTGTCACTCTGTCCCTCCAGCCGTGTGTTATTGGGGTTTGGATACAGAGTGAGTGTCACTCTGTCCCTCCAGCCGTGTGTTATTGGGGTTTGGATACAGAGTGAGTGTCACTCTGTCCCTCCAGCCGTGTGTTATTGGGGTTTGGATACAGAGTGAGTGTCACTCTGTCCCTCCAGCCGTGTGTTATTGGGGTTTGGATACAGAGTGAGTGAGTGTCACTCTGTCCCTCCAGCCGTGTGTTATTGGGGTTTGGATACAGAGTGAGTGTCACTCTGTCCCTCCAGCCGTGTGTTATTGGGGTTTGGATACAGAGTGAGTGTCACTCTGTCCCTCCAGCCGTGTGTTATTGGGGTTTGGATACAGAGTGAGTGTCACTCTGTCCCTCCAGCCGTGTGTTATTGGGGTTTGGATACAGAGTGAGTGAGTGTCACTCTGTCCCTCCAAACCCCAATAACACACGGCTGGAGGGACAGAGTGAACAACACTCACTCTGCACCCAAACGGCAATAACACACTGGCACTGGCGACAATGGAGAACGCCCGGGTGTATCATGACAAGAAAATCAACGCGAACCGCTCACCAATTCCGGTACTGGTGAGGGGCTAGCACGGCACCGCATGAACCACCCGCGGATCGTGCGGCAAACGACCAGAGCATCGCCAGATCCCGGGCAGGGCTGATGGTCTGCACCGGTCGCGCCGGAAAACATTACGCCCGCTGTACTGGAACCCTAACCCACCCACCACAACCTCCATCCCACCCCCTGTCCACCACTGCCCCCAGTCCTAGCAGAAGCCCCCTGGCCAGTGGCACAGACCCTGGACCAGTGTGGCAGTGCTGGACACTGTCCCCAGCTTGCACCGTGTTGATGACTGCTGGGACTACACGTGATCTGTGCCATCGGGAACTTGGCCCACCGGGAGTAGAGCCGGCTGAAGACGCACCAACGGCCTTTCGACTGCACGCGACGCGCTTCCCAATGATGAAGGGGCGGAGCATCACGAACAGGCGTCAAACCGACGCCCTCCCCGGGTCCAGCAACCAACGTCATTCTCCGCCTGATCGCCGATCCCGATTTCGCCATTGGTGTGCGGACAATCCTGCCCACAGGCTGCTGTAAAGACACATGTCCATAAATCATCCATAGATTAAAAATGTAATGGCAAAAATAAAAGGGGAAATAAGGGAATTATCAGGGAATAAACAAGAAGGACCCTTATAACATACACTTACATGCACGCATGCACACACAGATGTACATTCGTGTACATGCAAACATACATTCATGCACACATAGACACACACACATGTACATCCACAAACATGCACGCACACATACATGCACACACACATAGACACACACTTGGACATCCACACACACACATGCATGCACACATTGCTATGTACATTAACACGCATAAGCACGTGCATGCATACACACACACATTTGCATTCACGCACCCACACATGCAAGCACACATTCATACACACATGTATACACACATGCATGCACACACACTGTATGTACACTCACACACACACAATGTGCATTCATGCACCCACACATGCATGCATACTTGCGCATTCATACGCATGCGCCACACACACATGCAAACACACGCACGTATATTCATTCCCACACTACATAAACACACGCACATGCACACACATATTCACACACAGTCACAAATTAACACACATATGCATCACCCGCACTCATACACACACACGCACATTCATGCACACACACAAACGCATGCACACATAGACATACATGACATGCACACGTACATTCACACACACATACATGCATGCACACACATAGGCACATGCACACACATGTCCATTCACACACGCATGCACACACACATGCACAAGTTAAAATGACCACTCACACACCCCATCAGGAAAAAAATAATTATAATTATACATCGTTGGTCAAAGAATTAGGTGGGGGGAGTAAATTCACAGTCTGTGGATAAAATTTAATGTAAAATGCGTTTTTAGAACTGCTCCTAAATGCATGGGGGTTTGATTAATGTGTTTGGTAAATTTGTTTTAATTGAAATTAAAGTTAGTCATGTGAGCCTGGTATGCAGCCTGCCCTGGAGAGGGCCCCATCCGTAGGGTTACCCACCAGGGCGACAGGGATGTGCTTTCTCAAGAAGCCCAGGAAGAGAGAGTTCTCCCTGTAATGTTTCCCAGCACCAAAAACAGGCAGGATTCAAACAAGCCAGGCATCCATCCTGAAAGGAAAGTCCTCACGCACTCACGACAATAATGGCAGCATTGCCTCTCTCTCACATCCAATCCTCAACTGCTCGGTAAAATCATTCAACGGGGAGGATGTGTGGAACAGCGAAAGGCCAGGGGATGGATGATCTCAGCCAAATCACTGCTGGATCCACTCAATCCGACCCGACCACTTTCATTCCCAACGTGGGAGTGACAACATGGCCTTGGGACCCTCTCGGAGTTTAGCCACCCTGTTCCTTCAACTCCCTCCGACACCGGAGGCTTCAACCCATAATGTGGACTGTGCACCCTGGTGCGGGAGTTCTGCACGGTTTGCAGTGCATCTTTGAGACTTTAAAACTGGAGTCCATTTGCCCTCTCAGGTGCACGTTAAAGATCCCACGACATCACTTGGTGGAAAAGAAGAAGAGTTTTTCCAGTCCCCTGGCCTTTGAGCAACAGAAGGAGTTAATCTTCTCATCATATTGCTGTGTGCGGGGTCCTGCTCCTCGCAAGCATTTCCACTTTTTGTTTGATTTGTAAATCAGCAAAAACGGGGCAGGGTTACAAGTTCACAATTGAGTTCTGAGTCAACGTCGACACAAACGTCAGGATGCAGGCTCACATTGCAATAGTTGCAAGGGCTCATTATCCTGAAATAGTCACAAGCCACGGTATTTTCACTCACTATCAGGCTCCTGGAGGATATTTTCATGAAATGAAATGAAATGAAAATCGCTTATTGTCACGAGTAGGCTTCAATGAAGTTACTGTGAAAAGCCCCTAGTCACCACATTCCGGCGCCTGTCCGGGGAGGCTGGTATGGGAATCGAACCGTGCTGCTGGCTTGCCTTGGTCTGCTTTCAAAGCCAGCGATTTAGCCCAGTGTGCTAAACCAGCCCCTAGTCACCACATTCCGGCGCCTGTTCGGGGAGGCTGGTACCGGGAATCGAACCGTGCTGCTGGCCTGCTTTAAAAGCCAGCGATTTAGCCGAGTGAGCTAAACCATGAAGATGCATCCACAATTTTGTATGATGGCTGAGGGAGGGAGAGTGAGAACCTGACAGCAGAACATGAAATGAGCTCTAACTATAATCACGGGGACACCCATCGCTGTGTGAGGAAAAACCTCATGAACTCCCCCCCACTTCTTGTTGTGCTCAGGGTGCCCCGGAAGGCCCAGGCCGCTCAGTCACAGTGGAGGGCTCTCAGGGGAAATGGCGCCACGCTTCAAAGGCAGCTGAGCCACCTCTTGGCACAGCCGTCCACCGCCTGACTGCACACCGCTCTCCTCAAATCCCCACAGCATCAGCACCTGTACAGGGCCTGAAGATGCCTGACAGCGGTGGAGGGAGTGTAGAGAGGGACTGACACACCCACTCTCGCACATACTTGTCTGTTCGCATTCCTGTCCGTCTTGCTCATTCGCTCCACTTGCAGAGTTGCCCTGGAGGGGAAAGGGTGGGATCTGCAACACCTGTCAACACGTCAAGGCCTCAGCTCGCAATGTGAGTGTCACCTTTGGGCCTGGGCCCTGGGTTACATCATCCTGCAGCCATCCACCAGTGCCTGACGTGGCAGCTCACTTGGGTTTCCTGTTCTCACCTGTCCCAATGCAGTGAGGCAATTAATCACATTCTCTCCGTCACTCACACACACACACACACATTCACTCTCATTCACAAAGAACAAAGAACAATACAGCACAGGAACAGGCCCTTTGGCCCTTCAAGCCTGCGCCGACCATGTTACCTGCTTTAACTAAAACCGTCTGCACTTGCAGAGTCCGAATCCTTCCATTCCCACCCTATTCATATATTTGTCGCGATTCCTCTTAAATGCCGCTATCGTACCTGCTCTCACCAGCTCCCCAGGCAGCACGTTCCTTGGGCGAGATTCTCCGGACTCACGACGGGTCGGAGAATAGCGGGCGTCGGAAAATTTTACGGCGACGCTGTTCCGACGCCCTCCCGCTATTCTCCGAACCCCGCAAAATGTCGGAGTCGCCATTCCCGACTAACGCCTCCTTCCCGCCCCTGACACGACCAGAATCGCCACTGATACCCCCCCCCCGCTATTCACCGGCCCGGATGGGCCGAAGTCCCGACGTCATGGCGCCCTGTTTGCACGTCGTGAAACACACCTGCTTTTTAAATTCGTCAACCAGTCGGCCTGGCTGACGACAGCTTGGAGGAGGTCAGGGCACCACTCAGCGCACCGCTCAGCGCACCGTTCAGCGCACCGCTCGAGTCTGGCCACAACGGGGAAGGCATCCCTGGGAACGGGAGGGGGTCCAGAGCGGGGGGAGTGTGGGGCGACGGGGGAGGCAGTGGGGGGCGACGGGGGAGGCAGTGGGGGGCGACGGGGGAGGCAGTGGGGGGAGACTGGGGAGGCAGTGGGGGAGACGGGGGAGGCAGTGGGGGGGACGGAGGGGGCAGTGGGGGGGACGGAGGGGGCAGTGGGGGGCGACGGAGGGGGGGGGGTTAGGTAGAGAGTGAGCCGTCCAACCCCGTAACAAAATGTCTGCCAGCATGCCATGGTGTGCCGGTGACGAGGACACGGCCGCTGGTTCCCCTGTGGCTTCCGGACACAGGCCACTGACGCACCCGTGAGGAGGACATAGTTTACTGGCCGTTGGATGCAGAAAGTAACCAGGGGTTAGGCTGCCCGCGTGTCAGCAGCGCGACCAGGCCACCGGGACACACTGGTATCCCATGGCTGGCGGCTGCCGAGGTGTCGACTAACGTCCGTCTAACATGTCCCGTTTCTCTGCCTCCTACCACCCTTCTGTAGGTTAGCACGATGTATGGGAACAGAACGGCGATGTTCTGCGCAGTGGTTGGGGCCGCTCTACTGGATTTGGAGATGCAGCAGCATCCACAGCCACAACCCGCAGTGGCTGCAGGGCCAGCTGCAGCAGCAGAGAGAAGGGCCGAGGAGTTGCCATTCGTCGAGCAGCATGGGGGGTGGGGGGGGGGGGGGGAGGAGGAGGAGGAGGAAGAGGAAGAGGAGAGAGTGAGGGTGCAGCCACGGCGTCAGAGGTGATGACCAAAGCCGAGGGTGTACCGTGTCCGGGTCGCTTTCCTAACAATGCCGGACATCACCTGCAGGAGAAGACTCCGGCTGAGTAGGCAGACGGTGATACATATCTGCAAACTCCTGTCGCACCTCACCCCACGTGGAACGGGGGGAGGACACGCGATCCCGGTAGCCATCAAGGTGACGGTCGCTCTGAACTTCTATGCTACCGGCTCCTTCCAGTCTCCGAGCGGGGACGTCTCTGGGATCTCCCAGTCATCGGTGCACAGGTGCATCCGGGATGTGACCGACGCCCTCTATGCCATCGCCGATCGCTACATCACCTTTCCCGAGGACCAAGCAAGTCAAGACTCACGAGCCCGTGGATTTGCCAGTGTGGCCGGGATACCGAGGGTTCAGGGGTCAATCGACTGTGTTCACGTCCCCATGCGCCCGCCTGCTGTGGACAAGGAAGTGTTCACAAACAGGAGGGGGACATACTCCATTAATGTCCAGGTGGTATGCGACCCCCACATGAGGTTCATGAACGTCTGTGCAAGGTTCCCAGGGAGTGTGCATGACTCCTACATACTGGCGCAGTCGTTCATCCCTGCGATGTTTGAGGGACGTCGCCCCCGGCTGAGGGGCTGGTTGCTAGGCGACAGGGGTTATCCGCTGAGGTCTTGGCTGATGACGCCAATACGGAGGCCTCAGACCAATGCGGAAACACGATACAACGAGGTCCATGCAGCAACCAGGGGTGTGGTGGAGCGCTGCCTTGGCCTCCTGAAGATGAGATTCAGGTGCCTGGACCGCTCCAGAGGGGCCCTGCAGTACCAGGCCGACAGGGTCGCTCGCATTGTAGTGGTCTGCTGTGCGCTGCACAACATCGCGATGCAGAGGGGAGATGACCTGTTGCAGGAGGAGGAGGGAGAAGCTAGTGGCAGTGGTGCCAGCACAGAGGAGGAGGAGGAGGAGGAGGAGGAGGCGAGGGAGGAGGAGGAGGAGGAGGAGGAGGAGGAGGAGGCTGGCGGAGTGGCGGGCGCAGAACGCAGACACGACCCAGGTGCTGGTGATGTCCAGGAGGCGGCACGACGGACCCGGCAAGGACGGCGGGCACGCGACGCCCTGGTGGCAGCACGGTTCACGCATCGCATGTGACGTCCCCGATGAACACCAAACCACCACCTGCATCGCTAGTCATGCAGAGGGTCACCACACAACTGCCACCACCACAACCCCCCCCCCCCCTCAGTGTACACTGCTCCACTTCGACATGACGCTTATCACTGGGTCCAGACGGTATGGCACAACATTGATGGCTGTGCCAGCGGGTGTGATCAGTGCCATGTGGAATGATGACAGCCCGCTCTGCGAAGAGCTGTGAGCTCAGAATCGTTAGAGAGAGTCTGACCCATGGCAATAGCTGAACCATCCACCTTGGTGGCCGCAGAGTTCGTCACTGACACTCCATCACGTGCCCGCGTGGGCTAGCTGTGGGAGGGGGTAGGGGCAGGGACTGCACACCCGGCACCGAGGTTTCAACACCCGTCACCCCCAGCGACACTCGGTCACCATCACGATTCCTGTGGCTGTGGAACAATCACACGGTATTACAAGTAAGGTGGAACAGTGCGTTTAATATTAACAATTATTTACAGGTGCCCTAGCCCCTACAACTAAACTGTGCCCTTCACCCGTGCCAACTTACTCAGTGTCTATCTTAGTTGCCTTACGGGCCCTACCACTACGTCTAAGTGACTCCCCAGATGATACAGCAGGAGTGGAGGAGGATTGCTGCGAATCGCCCCCCTCGACTCGTTTCTCCTTGGCTAAGCGTTTCCTGGGGCGACCAGGCCTTGATGGGCCAGGCTGCTCTGTGGGCGTCTCGGGTGACATTGTGCCACCCTGCTCTGCCTGCTGCCCACCCGATGCACCAGGGATGGGACGGGGGGAGGCCGAGAATTCCGGGACGTCCCATGATGGAGTTAATGGGACGGGCCCCGAAACCTCCTCCTCCCTCGGGGAGCCCAGTGGCCCCCGGGCCTCACTTTGGGACAGAGGTGCGAGCGGGGAGGTGCCCCGTCGCACCACCGACACCTGGCGCTGCCAGTCCTGGAGGCCTGCAACGGTATCCACCAGGATCCGAAGGTTTGCAGAGACGGAGTCCAGGGAGTTAGACATTCCCGCCAGGGACTGTGCGATCTCAACCTGTGTGTGCACGACGCCATCCAGCACATGTGTCAGGCGGTTGATGGTCTCCGCGACCGACTGCTGCGACTGGGCCATGACCTGCTGAGACTCGGCCATGGCCCGCAGGGCGCCGGCAATGTCGTTTTGGCTCTGGCACATTGCTGCCTGTGAGAGGGCAACCCTGTCCAGGGCCGAGGATGATGCATGCACATTAACCCCAACGTCTTGCATAACCTGACCCATTGCCTCCACCGCGGATGCCACCCGTGCGGTGTCGGACTGGGTCTCTGCCATGAGCGGCACCACTCCCTGCTCTTGGACGAGGTTCGACTCCTCTAACAGCGTCTGCAGAGCCAGGAAGGCTGCCCTCCTCCCGCCATTGTTTCCCTGGGTTTCCTGAGGCATCGGCTGTGCGGGTGGGTTGATAAACTCCAGGAACTCAGAAAACGTCTGGGAGCCAGCTGCATCCTGGGCCTGGTCTGGCCTCCGCGAGTCCGGGCCCTCTGTTGCTCCGACCTCCACCTGCTGTACCTGCTCAGCTGTGATGTGCCAACCAGACTGTGCCCCAGGAGACTCATCACTAAATAGGCCTGCCGGGGTGTGTGTCTCTGGGATGATGGATGTGGTGGGAGAAAGCAGTGCTGCAAGCCCGACGCTCTCAATGTTTAGGGCCTCCTCCAGGGTGTGGGGCTGCTCAGCGACAGGAGGGTTGTCCCTGGCCATTTCTGGTGGTGGTGGTGGACTTCGAACCCTCTGTGCGTCCTGGTCCGCAGATTGGGTTGGGGCGGATAGGGCTGCCCGCTGATCGGGCACCCTCTGTTGTGAGGCCCCGGGTGAGGTGGCGGCAGATTCCTGTCTCCGTCTGGAGGCAGACGGCCCTGGTCGTTCGGCATCACGTCCTAGGGAAGAGAATGAGACGGGTTATTTCGATTTGCTCGGCAGGCCGCTGGACGGTCCCAGTGGGCAGGGTTTGTGAAGGGACAGAGGATGGGGGAGGTGTCCCAGTGGGCAGGGTGTGAAGGGACAGAGGATAGGGGAGGTGTCCCAGTGGGCAGGGTGTGTGAAGGGACAGAGGATGGGGGAGGTATCCCAGTGGGCAGGGTGTGTGAAGGGACAGAGGATGGGGAGGTGTCCCAGTGGGCAGGGTGTGTGAAGGGACAGAGGATGGGGGAGGTATCCCAGTGGGCAGGGTGTGTGAAGGGACAGAGGATGGGGGAGGGGTGAGTGTTTGTCAGGGAGGGTTGTCTCACTTGCTGCAGTTCCGCCAACCTCGCGTTGCGCGATATCGCGGGTGGCAGACCCCCCAACAAGGTCCAGGGCCCTCTGTTCAAAGGTGCTGAGGGGGTGCAGGTTGGGCGAACCCCCTCCAGTCTTGTGCCGCTCACGGTGGTTATGAGCGGCCTTGGCCTGTTGGGGGAGGGAACATAGGTAGATCATTACAAAACGGTAGGTATCAGCAGTCCGTTCAGATACTGGCACAGTTTGGGGGGGGCAAGTTGTCATAAGACGATTGCATCTCTGCTCGGGGCCAGAGCGCTGGGTCTGTGACAACTTTGTGAACCACCCTCAAATAACTCTGCCCCAATCCCTCTCCCCCCCCCCCCCCCCCCCCGTGCCGGGGGGGGGGGGGGGGGGGGGGTGGTGCTTAAGTTAAGGGGGAGGGATGGTTGTGACTAGGGGGCACCCTCATGGCACTTACCCTGGCAGACCTGGTGAGGTCGTGTAGCTTCTTCCTACATTGCTCTGCTGAGCGAGGGGTCTGCCCCACAGCACTGACGGCAGCAGCCACGTCACGCCAGGCCTGGCGTACCGCGCTGGCAGGTTGGCGATGCCCTCTCCGCGGGCGGATGATGCCCCTCCTCTGCTCCACGGCATCGAGCAGCGCCTCGACGTCAGCATCTACAAAGCGAGGAGCAGCTCTCCTCGGCTCCGACATCCTGCCCGACAGATTCTGTGGTCGCCCGCGCCTTTTTACGGCGTCGGGCGGCGTCACGTGGGCGTGATCGTGTCGTCGTCGCGTTCCGTCGTCATCACGCACGTAATTGACGCGGCCGCGCTACTAGCCCATTTCCAGGAAGTGAATCCGTCGGGAAATGAAGCCTTCGCGACCGTCGTAAAACGCTCCCGATTTTTACGATGGTTTTACGACTTTCCGCGGGTGCGGAGAATTTCGCCCCATATACTTACCACCCTCTGTGTAAAAAACTTGCCTTGCACACCTGTTCTAAACTTTTCCCCACGCATCTTAAACCTATGTCCCCGAGTACTTGACTCTCCTACCCGAGGAAAGAGCATCTGACTATCCACTCTGTCCATGCTACTCATAATCTTGTACAGTAAGAAGTCTTACAACACCAGGTTAAAGTCCAACAGGTTTGATTCAAACACGAGCTTTTGGAGCGCAGCTCCTTCCTGAGCGCAGCATGGGTTCGTAAAGGGCAGGTCATGCCTAACTAATTTAGTGGAATTTTTTGAGGACATTACCAGTGCGGTAGATAACGGGGAGCCGATGGATGTGGTATATCTGGATTTCCAGAAAGCCTTTGACAAGGTGCCACACAAAAGGTTGCTGCATAAGATAAAGAAGCATGGCATTAAGGGTAAAGTAGTAGCATGGATAGAGGATTGGTTAATTAATAGAAAGCAAAGAGTTGGGATAAATGGGTGTTTCTCTGGTTGGCAATCAGTAGCTAGTGGTGTCCCTCAGGGATCCGTGTTGGGCCCACAATTGTTCACAATTTACATTGATGATTTGGAGTTGGGGACCAAGGGCAATGTGTCCAAGTTTGCAGATGACACTAAGATGAGTGGTAAAGCGAAAAGTGCAGAGGATACTGGAAGTCTGCAGAGGGATTTGGATAGGTTAAGTGAATGGGCTCGGGTCTGGCAGATGGAATACAATGTTGACAAATGTGAGGTTATCCATTTTGGTAGGAATAACAGCAAACGGGATTATTATTTAAACGATAAAATATTAAAGCATGCCGCTGTTCAGAGAGACTTGGGTGTGCTAGTGCACGAGTCACAGAAGGTTAGTTTACAAGTGCAACAGGTGATTAAGAAGGCAAATGGAATTTTGTCCTTCATTGCTAGAGGGATGGAGTTTAAGACTAGGGAGGTCATGTTGCAATTGTATAAGGTGTTAGTGCGGCTACACCTGGAGTATTGTGTTCAGTTTTGGTCTCCTTACTTGAGAAAGGACGTACTGGCGCTGGAGGGTGTGCAGAGGAGATTCACTAGGTTAATCCCAGAGCTGAAGGGGTTGGATTATGAGGAGAGGTTGAGTAGACTGGGACTGTACTCGTTGGAATTTAGAAGGATGAGGGGGGATCTTATAGGAACATTTAAAATTATGAAGGGAATAGATAGGATAGATGCGGGCAGGTTGTTTCCACTGGCGGGTGAAAGCAGAACTAGGGGGCATAGCCTCAAAATAAGGGGAAGTAGATTTAGGACTGAGTTTAGGAGGAACTTCTTCACCCAAAGGGTTGTGAATCTATGGAATTCCTTGCCCAGTGAAGCAGTTGAGGCTCCTTCATTACATGTTTTTAAGGCAAAGATAGATAGTTTTTTGAAGAATAAAGGGATTAAGGGTTATGGTGTTCGGGCCGGAAAGTGGAGCTGAGTCCACAAAAGATCAGCCATGATCTAATTGAATGGCGGAGCAGGCTCGAGGGGCCAGATGGCCTACTCCTGCTCCTAGTTCTTATGTTCTTATGTTCTTATGTTCTTACTGTGCTCACCCCAGTCCAACGCCGGCATCTCCACATCATAATCTTGTAGACCTCTATCAGGTCGCCTCTCAACCTCCGTCGTTCCAGTGAGAACTGACCTAGTTTATCTAACCTCTCCTCATAGCTAATGCCCTCCATACCAGGCAACATCCTAATAAATTGCTTCTGTACCCTCTCCAAAGCATCCACATTCTTCTGGTAGTGTGGCGACCAGAATTGTACACAATATTCCAAATGAGGCCTAACTAAGGTCCTGTACAGCTGCAACATGTCTTGCCAATTTTTATATTCAATGCCCTGACCGATGAAGGCCAGCATGCCGTATGCCTTCTTGACCACCTTATCCACATGCGTTGCCACTTTCAGTGATTGGTAGACATTCATGTCCCGATCTCTCGGCCTGTCAGTACTCGCAAGAGTTCTACCATTTATTGTGTCATTCTGACATGCATTGGACCTTCCAAAGTGCATTACCTCACACTTGCCCGGATTAAACTCCATCTGCCATTTCTCCGCCCAAGACTCCAACCAGTTTATATCCTGTTGTATCCTCTAACAATCCTCTTCACCATCCGCATCTCCACCTACTTTTGTGTCGTCTGCGAACGTACTAATCAGACCAGCTACATTTTCTTACAAATCATTTATATACATCACGAACAACAAAGGCCCCTGTGGAACACCGCTAGACACAGCCTTGCATTCAGACAAGCACCCTTCTACTGCTACCCTCTGTCTTCTGTGCCCAAGCCAGTTCTGTATCCAACTTGTCAGCTCTCCTCTGATCCCATGTGACTTCACCTTTTGTACCAGTCTACCATGAGGTACCTTGTCAAAGGCTTTCCTGAAGTCCATGTATATAACATCTACTGCCTTTCCCTCATCTATCATCTTTGTTACTTCCTCGAAAAACTTAATCAAATTAGTGAGGCACGACCTCCCCTTCACAAAACCATGCTGTCCATCACTAATAAGTCCATTTGTTTCCAAATGCGAGTAAATCCTATCTCTAAGAATCTTCTCCAATCATTTCCCTATCAAGGCTCACCGGCCTATAATTTCCTGGATTATCCCTGCTGTCCTTCTTAAACAATGGAACAACATTGGCTACTCTCCAGTCCTCTGGAACTTCGCCTGTAGCTATTGAGGATACAAAGATTACTGTCAAGGCCCAGCAATTCCCTCACTTGCCTCCCTCGGTATTCTGGGGTAGATCCCATCAGGCCCTGGGGACTCATCTACTTTAATGTTTAAGATGCCCAACACCTCCTTTTTAGTAATATCACATGACTCAGAGTATCCACACACTCTACCCTATAGGCCTCATTCACCAAGTCCTTCTCTGTGGTAAATACTGAGGCAAAGTATTCATTTAGTATCTTTCCCATTTCCTCTGGTTCCATAAAAGATTCCCTCTAATATCCTTGAGTGGACCAATCCTTTCTCTGGCTACCCTCTTGTTCTTTACATATGTATAAAACGCTTTAGGATTTTCCTTAATCCTGCTTCCAATGACATTTCATGACCCCTTTTTGCCTTCCTAACTCCGACCTTAAGTTCCTTCCTACTTGCTTTATATTCTTCAAGGACTTCATCTGCCCTCAGCCTTTTAGGCCTTACAAATGCTTCCTTTGTCTTTATTTTTTAACAGACAATTTTATTGAGGTATTTTTGGCATTGTAAACTGTAACAATATACATTAGTGTGCAGATACCAATTACAAAAAATATAGTGCAAATAACAGTACCACTCTCGCAGATAGACCCGCCTATTCTTCCCCCCCACACTACACTATTCTTTCTCTCTCTCTCTCTCCCTCTCTCTCTCCGTCTCTCTCTCTCCCCCCCACCCTCCTTGCTGATGATTAGTTCCCCGCGAAGAAGTCGATGAATGGTTGCCACCTCCGGGCTAACCCCGATAGTGATCCTCATAAGGCGAACTTGATTTTTTCCAAGCCGAGAAAGCTTGCCATGTCCGACAGCCATACTTCGGTCTTTGGGGGCTTTGAGTCCCTCCAGGCCAACAGTATCCGTCGCCGGGCTATCAGGGAAGCAAAGGCCACAACGTCGCCCTCCTGTATTCCCGGGTCTTCCGACACCCCAAAAATCGCCACCTCTGGACTCATCGCCACCCTTGTTTTCAGTACCCGGGATATGACGTCCGCAAATCTCTGCCGGTATCCCCTGAGTTTTGGACATGCCCAGAACACGTGGACATGGTTCGCTGGTCCTCCCCCACATCTAGCACACTTGTCCTCCAGCCCAAAGAATTTGCTCATCCGGGCCACTGTCATGTGGGCCCGGTGAACCACCTTGAACTGAATCAGGCCGAGCCTGGCACATGTTGCGGTTGCATTTACCCTCTTCAGAGCCTCTGCCCATACGCCTCCCTCCAACTCCCCACCAAGCTCCTCCTCCCACTTAAGTTTCAGTTCCTCGGGCCCTGTGTCCTCCACTCCCATAAGCTCCTTATAAATATCGGAGACTCTCACCTCTCCTACCTCACCCCTGGAAATTACCCTGTCCTGGATCCCCTTTGGTGGAGAGCGTGGAAAGGACGGGGCCTGTCTACGTACGAAATCCCGCACCTGAAGTACCAAAACTCATTCCCCCTCGCCGGCCTGAACTTCTCCTCCAGCGGCTTCATGTTTGCGAAGCTCCCTTCCAGGAACAAGTCGCCCATCCTTCCCACCCCCGCCCTCCGCCACGCTCAACCCGCCATCCATCTTCCCCGGGACAAATCGGTGGATGTCACATATTGGGGACCAGACCGACGCTCCCACTTCCCCCGCATGCTTCCTCCATTGGCCCCAAATCCGCAAAGCCGCCACCACTACAGGGCTGGTGGAGTACCTGGCCGGCGGGAGTGGCAGGGGAGCTGCGACCAGGGCTGCCAAACTGGTGACCCTGCACAAAGCAGCCTCCACCCGCTCCCAAACCGACACCGTACCCACCATCCATTTCCTTATCATGGCTATGTTAGCTGCCCAGTAGTAGTTGCTGAGGTTCGGCAACGCCAGCCCCCCCTCGCTACGGTTCCGTTCCAGCATCCCCCTCTTTACCCGCGGGGACTTTCCTGCCCAAACAAATCCCAGGATGATTTTATTGACTCTTTTAAAGAAGGACCGCGGGATGAAAATAGGGAGACACTGAAAAATAAACAGGAATCTCGGGAGGATCGTCATCTTCACTGTCTGTACTCTCCCTGCTAGTGACAGCGGGAGTGCATCCCACCTCCAAAACTCGCTCCTCATTTGCTCCACCAGCCTGGACAAGTTCAACTTATGCATCTTACCCCAGTCATGCGCCACTTGTATCCCTAGAGACCTAAAACTTTCCCCAACCAGCCTAAACGGCAGCTCCCTCAGCCTATTCTCCTGACCCCTCGCCTGCACCACAATCATCTCGCTTTTTGCCATGTTCAACTTGTAGCCCGAAAACCAGCCAAACTCCCCTAGGATTTCCATAATCCCGTCCATCCCTGCTGCTGGATCTGACACATACAAAAGCAGGTCGTCCGCGTAGAGCGAGACCTTCTGTTCTGTCCCCCCCCCTGACCATTCCCTTCCATCCCCTTGCCGCTCTCAGAGCAATTGCCAGCGGTTCTATGGCCAATGCAAACAGCAGTGGAGAGTGGGGGCATCCCTGTCTTGTCCCGCGATGTAGTCTAAAATACTCAGATGTCGTCCTGTTCATCCATACACTAGCCTCTGGGGCCTGATATAGCAGTTTAACCCAGTCCACAAAGCCCTCTCCAAACCCAAACCGTCCCAACACATCCCATAAATAGTCCCACTCCACCCGGTCAAAAGCCTTTTCGGCATCCATTGCCACCACTACCTCCACCTCTCTGCCCTCCGGGGGCATCATAATCACATTGAGTAGCCCTCTTAGATTGGCTACTAGCTGCCTGCCATTAACAAACCCCGTTTGGTCCTCCACATTCACGTCCGGTACGTAGTCTTCGATTCTGGACGTCCTGGATCTTGGCCAGCAGTTTAGCGTCTACATTAATCAGGGAGATTGGCCGATATGACCCACAGACCTCCGGATCCTTATCCCGTTTTAATATCAGCGAGATGGTGGCTTGCGACATCGCCGGGGGTAACACCCCATTGTCCCTCGCCTCGTTAAACACCCTAACCAGCACCGGCCCCAGTATACCCGCAAACTTTTTGTAGAACTCCATTGGATACGCGTCCGGCCCCGGGGCTTTACCCGACTGCATGGCCTTCAGGCCCCCCATTACTTCTTCAGCTCTAATCGGGGCCCCCAGCCCCTCTACCATCCCCCTGCCCACCTTTGGGAAGGTCAGCCCATCTAGGAAGCGCCTCATCCCCTCCGGCCCCGTGGGGGTTCCGAGGTATACAGCTTACTGTAAAAGTCCCTGAATACCCTGTTCAGTCCTGCCGGGTCTCCCACTCGGTTCCCCTGCCCCGTCCACTACCGTCCCTATCTCCCTGGCCGCCTCCCTCTTCCTAAGTTGCTGTGCAAGCATTCTGCTGGCTTTCTCCCCATACTCATAAACCGCGCCCCTGACCTTTCTGAGTTGCTCTACGGCCTTCCCAGTGGATAGCCCTCCCAGCTCCGCCTGCAGTCTCCGTCGTTCCCTAAGTAGCTCTGCCCTCGGGGAGTCCGCATATTCCCTATCCGTCCGTGTCATCTCCTGCACCAGTCTGTCCATCTCTGCCCTATCCGTTCTGTCCCAATGGGCTCGGATTGAGATCAGTTCCCCTCTCACCACCGCCTTCAGCGCCTCCCAGAGCACCGTTGCTGAGACTTCCCCCGTATCGTTGACCTGCAGGTAGTTCTGCATGCATTTCCCCACTCTCTCACACACCCTCTCAACAATCCCACCTCTAACCTCCATTGTGGGTGCTGATAACTTTCTTTGCAGACCAGCAGGTCGACCCAATGTGAGCATGGTCTGAAATAGTGATCGCCGAGTATTCTGTATCCCTCACCCCCTCCAAAAAGTCCCTACTCATAATAAAGAAGTCAATACGAGAATAAACCTTGTGAACATCTGAATAGAACGAGAACTCCTTCCCTGTCGGCCGGCTGACTCTCCAGGGGTCTACCCCCCCATTTGTTCCATGAACCCTCTCAGTTCTCTTGCCATTGCCGGGACCCTGCCCGTTCTGGAGCACGACCGGTCGAGGTCGGGGTCGAGGACTGTATTAAAGTCCCCACCCATAATTAACTTGTGCGAATCCAAGTCGGGGATTTTCCCCAGCAGCCTTTTGATGAAATCTACATCATCCCAGTTTGGAGCATAAACATTCACGAGGACCACCTTCACCCCCTCAAGCTTGCCCCGGACCATGAGAAATCTACCCCCCCCCCCCCCATCCACAACTGAGCTGTCCGCCTCAAACTTAACCCGTTTGTTAATCATGATCGCGACCCCTCTGGTCTTAGCGTCAAGCCCCGAATGGAAGACCTGGCTAACCCAGTGATGGAACCATCAATTCTACGGACACGTGCTTGTAGGATTAGAATGCGGTTTTAATATACTTACAACAGAGCCAGCCTGTTAGCTGTTGAGCTTTCGATGAACTGGCTGGCTGGCCCTGTGGCACGGATCTTTATACAGCAGCCCTCTTTCACACTCTCACTCACACTCTCACTCACACTTACTCACACTCTCACACACACTCACACTCATTGTCACTCACTCACACTCATGATCTCACTCACACTCTCAGACTCACACACTCACTGTCACACTCACTCACACTCACTCACACACACTCTCACACTCACACTCACGATCTTACTCACACTCATACTCTCACTCAAGCTCTCACTCACTCACATTCACTCACACACACTCTCACACTCACTCTCACACTCATTCACACTCACTCACTCACACACTCTCACACACTCTCACTCACACTCTCATTTACACTCATTCACACTCACTCACACTCACACCCACTCACACTCAGTCACACACTCACTGACACTCTCACACTCACACTCACACTGGGCGGGATTCTCTGAGAATCGGAGAATCCCTGGGGGGGGGGGGGCGGCGCAATCCCATATTCTCCGGCGCCGTTTTTCGGGCGGAACGGGAGTCACGCCATGCCGGTCAGGAGCCGTTGGCAGCCCCCCCCCCCCCCCGGCAATTCTCCGGGCCCCAATGAGCCGAGCGGACGTCCGTTTTTGGCCAGTCCCGCTGCCGTGGGTTAGACATGGTCCCACACGGCAAGACCTGGCAGGTAAGACGGCGGGGGGGGGGGTCCTCGGTGGGGGGGGGGGGGGGGGGGGAAGGGGCGCGGGGGGATCCGACCCCAGGGGGAGACCCCACGGTGGCCTGGCCCGCGATCGGGGCCCACCGATCTGCGGGCGGGCCTGTTCCGAGGGGCCACTCCTTCCTTCCGCGCCGGCCCCTGTAGGGCTCCACCATGGCCGGCGTGGGGACGAGAATCCCCCGCGCATGCGCCTAAATACGATGGCCAGTTTGAGCATGCGCGGAACCACGACGGCTGTTCCGCGCATGCACGAGATCATGACGACCGTTCCGCGCATGCGCGAACTTCGCAGTCCCTTCGGTGCCGACTGGAGCGGCGCCAAACCCTTCGCCGTCCACCTAGCCCCCGACACAGGTGAGAATTCCCACCTTGGGGGGGCCCGTTGACACCGGAGATGTTGGCGCCTGTTGTCCCATCGGCGTAGGGGCCTTTTACCCCGGAATGGAGAATCCTCCCAGACGCTCTCACTTTCACTCTCTCGCTGAAACGAGACGAGGCTGGTGTATAGCGGAGACGCCAAAATCAAGATCCACGCTGGCCGGCAAACAGTTTGCGATGCAACCAGCCCGCTTCCGTCGGCAAAATTGGGATCTCTCCGTAATGTGGCGAGAAATCAATTATCATCACTTAAGCCCTATTTCCACACAATTAACGAGAACGACCCCATATCCAGCGGCCTCGTGTTTCAGCGGCCTCCCCAGCAAGTGGTCACGCTGGCGCCGATTAGTACTCCTTCAGAAAGATGAGAACCTGGTGGAAGGGC
The DNA here is from genome assembly GCF_902713615.1 of Scyliorhinus canicula. Taxonomy (NCBI): domain Eukaryota; kingdom Metazoa; phylum Chordata; class Chondrichthyes; order Carcharhiniformes; family Scyliorhinidae; genus Scyliorhinus; species Scyliorhinus canicula. The sequence continues at coordinate 181,487,518 of NC_052151.1, forward strand.
TTCTTTGGGAAGCTGAGGAGGTGAGTAGCCATCTTCGCTCACAGGCAGAGACCGGCGTGCTGGCCTTGCCATCCCAGTGCTCGGTGGGAGGTGGGGGACCTGCCGTAGGGGTGGGCCGCCGTGGAGGCGTCATCCCAGCGCATGCACAAGGGGGTGCTTTGCCGCGCCAGCCATGGCGGACTGTTACACGGCCAGTGCGGAGGGAAAGAGTACCCCCACGGCACAGGCTCGCCTGCGGATCGGTAGGCCCCGATCGCGGGCCAGGCTACTGTGGGGGGCCCCCTCCGGGGCCAGATCCACCTGCGCACCCTCGAGGACCCCGCAGGCCGCCCGCAGAGCCAGGTCCCGCCAGTTTGGACTTGGTGTATTTTACGCTGGAGGGACCCATCGAAAACGGGCGGCCACTTGGCCCATCGCGGGCCAGAGAATCGTGCGGGGGGGGGGGGGGGGGGGCGGGCAGCTGCCAACGGCCCCCGACCGGCGCAGTGCCATTCCCGTACCCGCTGAAAAACCAGTGCCGGAGAATCCGGCAGCCGGCGTCGGGGCGGGATTCACGCCGCCCCCCCCCCCCCCCCCACCCCCCCCACCCCGGCGATTCTCCGGCCACCAGGGGGTCGGAGAATCCCGACCTCTCACTCACACACACAAACGCACTCATACACATTCATTCACACTCACTCACATTCACACCCACACACACTCACACATACACACACAGACACTCGCAATAACACACACCCACACACTCACACATACACACAGACACTCGCAATAACACACACCCACACACTCACACTCACACATACACACAGACACTCGCAATAACACACACCCACACACTCACACTCACACATACACACAGACACTCGCAATAACACACACCCACACACTCACACTCACACATACACAGACACTCGCAATAACACACACCCACACACTCACACTCACACATACGCACAGACACTCGCAATAACACACACCCACACACTCACACTCACACATACACACACAGACACTCACAATAACACACACCCACACACTCACACATACACACACAGACACTCACAATAACACACCCATACACTCACACTCACACATACACACACAGACACTCACAATAACACACCCACACACGCTCACACTCACACATACACACACAGACACTCACAATAACACACCCATACACTCACACTCACACATACACACAGACACTCACAATAACACACACCCACACACTCACACATACACACACAGACACTCACAATAACACACCCACACACTCACACATACACACACAGACACTCACAATAACACACCCATACACTCACACTCACACATACACACAGACACTCACAATAACACACCCATACACTCACACTCACACATACACACAGACACTCACAATAACACACACCCACACACTCACATTCACACATGCACTTACTCACACACGTCTATTCACTCACTCACTTTAACACAGCCACACAATCGCTCACACTCAATCACACCCACACACACATTTACTTAGATTCACATACAGGAGTAAGAGGAGGGAGGGTTGTAGGGGCTGGAGGAGGTTACAAATAGAGGGAGGGTTGGAGGGGCTGGAGGAGGTTAGAGAGAGAGGGAGGGTTGTAGGGACTGGAGGAGGTTACAGAGAGAGGGAGGGTTGGAGAGGCTGGAGGAGGTTAGAGAGAGAGGGAGGGTTGTAGGGACTGGCGGAGGTTACAGAGTGAGGGAGGGTTGCAGGGACTGGAGGAGGTTACAGAGAGAGGGAGGGTTGTAGAGGCTGGAGGAGGTTACAGAGAGAGGGAGGGTTGTAGGGACTGGAGGAGGTTACAGAGAGAGGGAGGGTTGCAGGGACTGGAGGAGGTTACAGAGAGAGGGAGGGTTGTAGGGACTGGAGGAGGTTACAGAGAGAGGGGGGGTTGTAGGGGCTGGAGGAGGTTACAAATAGAGGGAGGGTTGGAGGGGCTGGAGGAGGTTACAGAGAGAGGGAAGGTTGTAGGGGCTGGAGGAGGTTACAGAGAGAGGGAAGGTTGTAGGGGCTGGAGGAGGTTACAGATAGAGGGAGGGTTGTCGGGGCTGGAGGAGGTTACAGAGAGAGGGAGGGTTGTAGGGAGTGGAGGAGGTTACAGAGAGAGGGAGGGTTGTAGGGGCTGAAGGAGGTTACAGAGAGAGGGATGGTTGTAGGGGCTGGAGGAGGTTACAGAGAGAGGGAGTGTTGTAGGAGTTGGAGGAGGGTTTAGAGGGAGGGAAGGTGGAGGGGTTGAGGGAGGTTTTAGAGGGAGGGAAGGTGTAGGGGTTGGAGGAGGTTGCAGAGAGATGTTGTAGGGACTGGAGGGTTGGATTGGATTGGATTTGTTTATTGTCACATGTACCGAGGTACAGTGAAAAGTATTTTTCTGCGAGCAGCTCAACAGATCATTAAGTACATGGGAAGAGCAGGGAATTAAACAAAATTCAAGAAAATACATAATAGGGCAACACAAGGTATACAATGTAACTACATAAGCACCGGCATCGGCTGAAGCATACAGGGGTGTAGTGTTAATGAGGTCAGTCCATAAGAGGGTAATTTAAGAGTCTGGCGACAGTGGGGAAGAAGCTGTTTTTGAGTCTGTTCGTGCGTGTTCTCAAACTTCTGTATCTCCTGCCCGCTGGAGGTTACAGAGAGAGGGAAGGTGTCAGGTTGGAGGAGGTTACAGAGAGAGAGTGTTGTATGGACTGGAGGAGGTTTTAGAGGGAGGGAAGGTGTAGAGGTTGGAGGAGGTTTTAGAGGTAGGCAAGGTGTAGAGGTTGGAGGAGGTTTTAGAGGGAGGGAAGGTGTGGAGGTTGGAGGAGGTTTTAGAGGGAGGAGTGTTTCAATGGAGGGATTTAGAAACACAGATGAGAATTTGACAGTCCAGATGTTGGCGGCCTGTGTGTACATCAGTGAAGACAGGGGTGAAGGGTGAATGGGACATGATGTGATTTGAGACATGAGGAGCAGAGTTTTGTTTGAGGATTGCTGAAAAGGAGTCAGCATCATCCGGGTCTCCTGGAGGGAAGTGTTCGAGGGAGATGGAAGAGAGTGAAGTCATGAGAGGAGGTGGTTGACATGAAGGTGGCAGATTTCAGATCACTGCTCACCGGTACACAGCAAGGCCACACTAAAGCACCCCAGGCAGGGAAGAACTCATTTGCTGTCTGATGCTGTATTCACAAAGAGGATGTCAAAGGAGTGGCTTGCCCTTTAATTGGTGTGGTTGCTGGTGCAGAGTGCAGCAAGTGGCAACAGCTTTGCAGTTCTGTAGCAATCTGTAATTTTCTTGTTTCTGTCTGAAGGATTAATTACAAGGCGTGCAGCTGTAAGTCACGCTGTCAGCTTGATGTCATCAATGTGGGTGTTCCAGCTCCTTGCCTGTTTGGCACAATACCCCCCCCCCCCCCCCCCCCCTCCCCATCCCGCCACCTCGCCCCTCATTCTCCAGGAAATGGACTGCTTGCTAAGTGACAGACATAATATTCTTCCTGCCCCCATGTCCCATTTCAGCCGTTCTGGGAGGTGACCCCGTCTCGCTGAGCAGTCTGGGCATGTTCTAGACCAGACATTGACAAAAAGTCAAATCCACACTTGTGGGCAAGTTTAATTTTAAAGGGCAGTGTTGCGAAAAGACTCTTCCTACCTGCCGTCTTCATGTTGTTTGTCTGTTCTGTGGAAGCATGAATCTGTTTTATGTTTACGTGCCTGTGTGTTTGAATGCTCTTATGTTTTATGTTCATATGATTGTATGTTAATGTATTTGCAAGTTCTTATGTCCATATATGTGTATGTTCATGTGTTTGCATGCTCTTATGTTCATATGTTTGTATGTTTTTTTTAATAAATATTTTTATTCTCCTTTTTCACAATTGGTCTCCCGAATTTACACCCAACAACAATGAATAACCAACAACAAATATCTCAAACCCCATAACAGTAACAACGATCCCATCCTCCCACCATGCCCAGACATCAGCCCGCATGTTAACATAAACAAATGACAAAGAAAAAAAAAGGAATCAGGGATTACCCCTAGCCATCTTCAACATACATAGCCCCCTCCCCCTCCATCCCACCCACCTTCCACCCCCCCTCCCCCCCCCCCACTAATGTTCGATGTTATCCAGTTCTTGAAAGTGCATAATGAATAGCCTCCGAGCTTCCCCTCAGTTCGAACTTAACCTTCTCAAGGGTCAAGTATTCCAACAGGTCCCCCCGCCAGGGCACAGGGTGGAGAGGCCGCTCTCCATCCCAGCAGGATCCGCCTTTGGGCGATCAACGAGGCGAAGGCTATGATATCTGCCTCCGCACCCGTTTCCAACCCTGGCTGGTCCGACACCCCGAATATGGCCTCCCGGGGACCTGGGTCCAGTTTCACATGCACCACCTTGGAAAGTACCCTAAAAACCTCCTTCCAGTAGTCCTCTAGCTTTGGACAGGACCAAAACATATGAACGTGATTTTGCCCCCCCCCCGGAACGTTCACACACATCTTTTACCCCTTCAAAGAAACGGCTCATCCTTGCCCTCGTGAGGTGCTGTACCACCTTCAGCTGTATCAGCCCCAACCTCGCACACAAGGTGGAGGCATTCACTCTCTGGAGCACCTCACACCAGACCCCCTCCTCTATAACCTCTCCCAATTCTTCCTCCCACATCGCTTTGATCCCCTCCAGTGGTGCCTTCTCCCCTTCCAACATAGCTCCGTATACCGCTGACACTGTCCCTTCTCCAGTCCACTTGCCGCCAGCACCTCCTCCAACAACGTGGAGGCCGGTTCCTCCGGGAAGCTCTGTATCTCCTTCCTGGCAAAGCCTGAACCTGCATATACCTAAACACTTCTCCCTGCTCCAGCCCATACTTCGCTTCCAGCTCCCTCAATCCTGCAAACCGACCCCGAGGAAACAAATCTTTTAGCGTCTTAATCCCCATCTCTTCCCATTTCCGAAAGCTTCCGTCCCACCTCCCTGGCTCAAATCGGTGGTTCTCCCGGATCGGCATTTCCCTCGACCCTGCCCCCAACCTGAAGTGCCTCCAGATTTTCAATGAAGCTATTATTACCGGACTCATGTTTGTATGTTAGTGTATTTGTATGTTCATATGTTTGTATGTTCATATGTTTGTATGTTCACCTATTTGCATGTTCTTATGTTCATCTGTTTGTATGTTCATGTGTTTGCATGTTCTTATGTTCATATGTTTGTATGTTCATGCGTTTGTATGTCTATGTGTTTATATGTTCTTACGCTAACATGTGTCTATGTTCATGTGTTTGTGTGTTTATTTTATTATGACTATGGACCTGACCCCAACAGTGGCCAGGATACTGGACAGAAACACCAATGTTTTATTTTAATTTTGTCAGACTGTGAGGAAAGGACACCTCACTCCAGGAGTGATTTCATTAAGAAATAGGGATATGGCATATTAAAACAAACTTTATTACTAGCACAGTATTAAAATGTTTAACGTCATACAAAAATAGCTTACAATTGCTTCTTAAACAATACTAATCAATACAATTACTCCTTAAACAATACTAATCAATCCAGTGACACTATAACTCTTCACTGCTCCCTTCATTCCCACTCAAACAACAAAACCATCTCAGGTCCCAATCCACTTCCAAATACAGTTAGCACTCAGGAATACCTGCTGTACAGAGATATCTGCATACTCTACTTTGAGACTGTTGTAAGAGCTAGATCTGAATCCTGCCATAACCATGCAGAAACTCTGGCTGTATTTCTTCAGAAGCTGATTCTCAGCTTGTTTCAGCTCACCTTCCAGCCACACAATTCTGAACTGCTTGGAAATAATCTAAAATGCAACTAAAACTGCTTTTCTGCAAAATGCCTGCTACCTTAGCTCTGGATAGTAATTACATCATCCTACTAATCTGAAATCTAATTAACTCCACAGGGAATCCCCCTTAATCCAAACAAAATCCCATTAGCCCAAGCTTTTTATGATGCTTTAATTGCAGCCCTGGCTCACAAATCTTTTCAAACCAGGATTCTTTAAAACCACTACTGCAGCAGTCATATACACACACTAACTCAGGCTTCTAACCGTTACTGCATCAAATACCAACAATACAATATGGGCGCAATTTAACCATCACGTTGCAACCGGTGTGGATCAGGCACGGGGGGGGGGGGGGGGGCAAAATCGAGATTTGGGCCTTTGTGAACCATTTTGCGTTTCAGCCAAACCGCTTCTGATGGCGAGGTTTAGCTGAAGTGGGTAGTGGGTTGCCACTGGGCTGGGGAGGGGAGTGGCTTTGTACCTGTGAGGCCTTCAAATACTGTGGAGACCAGTAACAGGGGAAACCACATCTGCAGCCTGTCTGTCCTCCCCAAACTCTCCCAGGACAGAGCCCTGCTGCAGTTACTCTCCTGAAAGTACATTTTCACTCCCTTTGACTGTGAACAACCTCTAGCTTCACAAGGCTAGTTCAAGGAATTAGTCTTGTTAGCTGTGATAGCACTTCACACTCCTCAACTCTCAGGTGCCTCCTCAAGGACACAAGTGCCATGTCTCAGAGGATGATTAGTGCATTGCATGTCAAGCAAACTTTTAAAAAATATTTACAGTGCCCAATTATTTTTTTCCAATTAAGGGGCAATTGTAGCGTGGCCAATCCACCTACCCTGCACACCTTTGGGTTGTGGGGGCGAAACCCACGCAGACACGGGGAGAATGTGCAAACTCCACACGGACAGTGACCCGGGGCCGGGATCGAACTCGGGTCCTCGGCACCTTGAGGCAGAAGTGCTAACCACTGCGCCACCATGCCATCCCGTCAAGCAAACTCTGATGCAAGAACATTGTGCCTGAGCTCTAGGAGCATCAGCACCATAGAGGCAGCTGCCAACAATCAAACACGAAGCAGCTGGGCTTCAGCACTGGGGATTTTCTCGTGACCAAAGGGTCAGTGTGTGAATCAGGGGTTTCCGGTGATGGTGATATGCTGAGCAGTCCCTGATCAAGCTGGCTCTCCTCCACAACACAATCAAACAGGCACTTTTAGTCAAGTTTAGCCCGACATTTCGAACCTATTTCATCCATAAATAAGAAAGGCAGAGAAGAGGAGCAACAACATGCCAGAAAACAGGAGCTCGAGAAGCCATAGAGATGACAGGAACAGAGGGAAAGGCCAAGATCAGCGGGTGGACAAGACGGCAGACCCACGGGGCGAGGGATCCCCGGCCACCTCAGAAAGAGGGAGACCGATGACTCGACCAATAGCCTCCCCCGTCCTCCCCACCCGGAGATGGATGGAAGACGTTCTTGACCAAGAAATTGCTGGCGATGAGAGAGACAGTAAAGGTGGAGATCCAGGTGGCGGTCAGGATGGTGGTGATCGAGGCGATGGTCGCCATGCAGATGGCGATTGACGGAATGGGGAACCAGCTGGAAGCTCAGGGGAAGACGATCCAGGAGCTTGAGGAGGCGTCGGCGGACCAGAGGACGGATTGTTGCCCTGGAGACCGAAAGTAAAAGGTTGGTGAAAACCCAGGGGAGCCGAAAGGGGAAGGTGCATTCCATCCCCCCACTACTCTCTGGGTAAAGCACCTACCTCTGACATCCCCCCTATATCTTCCACCATTCACCTTAAATTTATGTCCCCTTGTAATGGTTTGTTCCACCTGGGGAAAAGGTCTCTGACTGTCTACTCTATCTATTCCCCTGATCATCTTACAAACCTCTATCAAGTCGCCCCTCATCCTTCTCCGTTCTAATGAGAAAAGGCCGAGCACCCTCAACCTTTCCTTGTAAGGCCTACTCTCCATTCCAGGCATCATCCTAGTAAATCTCCTTTGCACCTTTTCCAAAGCTTCCACATCCTTCCTATAATGAGACGACCAGAACTGCACACAGTACTCCAAATGTGGCCTGACCAAGGTTTTATACAGCTGCATCATCACCTCACGCCTCTTAAATTCAATCCCTCTACTAATGAACGCTAGCGCACCATCGGCCTTCTTCACAGCTCTATCCACTTGAGTGGCAACTTTCAAAGATCTATGAACATAGACCCCAAGATCTCTCTGCTCCTCCACATTGCCAAGAACCCTACCGTTAACCCTGTATTCCGCATTCATATTTGTCCTTCCAAAATGGACAACCTCACACTTGTCAGAGTTAAACTCAATCTGCCACTTCTCAGCCCAGCTCTGCATCCTATCTATGTCTCTTTGCAGCCGACAACAGCCCTCCTCACTATCCACAACTCCACCAATCTTCGTATCGTCTGCAAATTTACTGACCCACCCTTCAACTCCCTCATCCAAGTCATTAATGAAAATCACAAACAGCAGAGGACCCAAAACTGATCCCTGTGGTACGCCACTGGTAACTGGGCTCCAGGCTGAATATTTGCCATCCACCACCACTCTCTGACTTCTATCGGTTAGCCAGTTCGTTATCCAACTGGCCAAATTTCCCACTATCCCATGCCTCCTTACTTTCTGCATAAGCTACCATGGGGACCCTTATCAAATGCCTTACTAAAATCCATGTACACTACATCCACTGCTTTACCTTCATCCACATGCTTGGTCACCTCCTCAAAGAAGTCAATAAGACTTGTAAGGCAAGACCTACCCCTCACAAATCCGTGCTGACTATCCCTAATCAAGCAGTGTCTTTCCAGATGCTCAGAAATCCTATCCCTCAGTACCCTTTCCATTACTTTGCCTACCACCAAAGTAAGACTAACTGGCCTGTAATTCCCAGGGTTATCCCTATTCCCTTTTTTGAACAGGGGCATGACATTCGCCACTCTCCAATCCCCTGGTACCACCCCTGTTGACAGCGAGGACGAAAAGATCATTGCCAACGGCTCTGCAATTTCATTTCTTGCTTCCCATAGAATCCTTGGATATATCCCGTCAGGCCCTGGGGACTTGTCTATCCTCAAGTTTTTCAAAATGCCCAACACATCTTCCTTCCTAACAAGTATCTCCTCGAGCTTACCAGTCTGTTTCACACTGCTCTCCAACAATATGGCCCCTCTCGTTTGTAAATACTGAAGAAAAGTTACTCGTTCAAGACCTCTCCTATCTCTTCAGACTCAATACACAATCTCCCGCTACTGTCCTTGATCGGACCTACCCTCGCTCTAGTCATTCTCATATTTCTTACATATGTGTAAAAGGCCTTGGGGTTTTCCTTGATCCTACCCGCCAAAGATTTTTCATGCCCTCTCTTAGCTCTCCTAATCCCTTTCTTCAGTTCCCTCCTGGCTATCTTGTATCCCTCCAGCGCCCTGTCTGAACCTTGTTTCCTCAGCCTTACATAAGTCTCCTTCTTCCTCTTAACAAGACATTCAACCTCTCTTGTCAACCATGGTTCCCTCACTTGACCATCTCTTCCCTGCCTGTCAGGGACATACATATCAAAGACACGTAGTATCTGTTCCTTGAACAAGTTTCACTTGTGTCCTTCCCTGACAGCCTATGTTCCCAACTTATGCAATTCAATTCTTGTCTGACAGCATTGTATTTACCCTTCCCCAATTGTAAACCTTACCCAGGTAAACAGACCTATCTCTCTCCATTACTAAAGTGAAAGTCACAGAATTGTGGTCACTACCTCCAAAATGCTCCCCCACTAACAAATCTATCACTTGCCCTGGTTAATTACAAAGTACCAAATCCAATATGGCCTCCCCTCTGGTCGGACAATCTACATACTGTGTTAGAAACGCTTCCTGGACACACTGCACAAACACTACCCCATCCAAACTATTTGATCTAAAGAGTTTTCACTCAATATTTGGGAAGTTGAAGTCGCCCATGACTACTACCCTGTGACTTCTGCACCTTTCCAAAATGTGTTTCCCAATCTGTTCCTCCACATCTCTGCTGCTATTGGGGAGCCTATAGAAAACTCCCAACAAGGTGACTGCTCCTTTCCTATTTCTGACTTCAATCCATATTACCTCAGTAGGCAGATCCCCCTCGAACTGCCTTTCTGCAGCTGTTATGCTATCTCTAAGTAATAATGCAACCCCCCCCCCCCCCCCAACCCTTCCACCTCTTTTACCACCCTCCCTAATCTTGTTGAAACATCTATAACCAGGGACCTCCAACGACCATTTCTGCCCCTCTTCCATCCAAGTTTCCGTGATGGGCACCACATCGTAGTCCCAAGTACAGATCCATGCCTTAAGTTCACCCACCTTCTTCCTGATGCTTCTTGCGTTGAAGTATACACACTTCAACCCATCTCCGTGCCTGCAAGTACTCTCCTTTGTCAGTGTTACTTGTTACTACTGCCTCACTACACGCTTTGGCATCCTGAATATCGGCTTCCTTAGTTGCTGGTCTACAAGTCCGGTTCCCATTCCCCTGCCAAATTAGTTTAAACCCTCCCGAAGAGTACTAGAAAAACCTCCCTCTCAGGATATTGGTGCCCCTCTGGTTCTGATGCAACCCGTCCTGCTTGTACAGGTCTTGCTTTCCCCAGAATGCGCTCCAATTATCCAAATACCTGAAGCCCTCCCTCCTACACCATTCCTGCAGCCACGTGTTCAACTGCACTCTCTCCCTATTCCTAGCCTCGCTATCACGTGGCACCGGCAACAAATCAGAGATGACAACTCTGTCTGTCCTGGCCTTTAACTTCCAGCCTAACTCCCTAAACTTGTTTATTACCTCCAAACCCCTTTTCCTACCTACGTCGTTGGTACCAATGTGCACCACGACTTCTGGCTGCTCAACCTCCCCTTCAGGATCCTGAAGACACGATCCGAGACATCCCTGGCCCTGGTACCCGGGAGGTAACATACCTTCCAGTAGTCTCGCTCGCGACCACAGAATCTCCTATCAGTTCCCCTAACCATTGAGTCTCCTATCACTATTGCTTTCCTATTCTCCCCATTTCCTTCTGAGCCCCAGAGCCAGACTCCGTGCCAGAGACCTGGCTGCTAGGGCCTTCCCCCGGTAGGTCATCCCCCCACCCCCAACACCATCCAAAACGGTATTTGTTTTGAAGGGGAACGGCCACGAGGGATCCCTGCACTGTCTGCCCATTTGTTTTCTTTCCCTTGACTGTAACCCAGACACTCTTGTCCAGTACCTTGGGTGTGGCTACCTCCCTGTAACTCTTCTCGATAACCCCCTCTGCCTCCCGGATGATCCGAAGTTCATCCAGCTCCAGTTCCCTAACACAGTCTCAGGAGCTGGAGTTGGGTGCTCTTCCCACAGGTATAGTCAGCGGGGACACCGGTGATATCCCTCACCACCCACATCCTACAGGAGGAGCATACAACTGCCCTAGCCTCCATCCCCTCTTACTTTCCAGAATATAGCTGTCCTGTAGACCAACTCGAACTCCGCCCTCCGACTCTGCTCCCAGACCGCACCACACACGCCACACCGCACCACACACACCACACCACACACACCACACCGCACCACACACACCACACCACACACACCGCACCACACCACACACACCACACCACACCACACACACCACACCGCACCACACACACCACACCGCACCACACACACCACACCGCACCACACACACCACACCGCACCACACACACCACACCACACACACCACACCACACACACCACACCGCACCACACACACCACACCACACCACACACACACACACCACACCACACACACCACACCACACACACCGCACCACACCACACACACCACACCACACCACACACACCACACCACACCACACACACCACACCGCACCACACACACCACACCACACCACACACACCACACCACACACACCGCACCACACCACACACACCGCACCACACCACACACACCACACCGCACCACACACACCACACCACACACACCACACCACACACACCGCACCACACACACCGCACCACACCACACACACCACACCACACCACACACACCACACCGCACCACACACACCACACCACACACACCGCACCACACACACCACACCATACACACCACACCGCACCACACACACGCCACATCACACACATCACACCACACACACCACACATCACACCACACACACCACACCACACACACCACACCGCACCACACACACCACACCACACACACCACACACACCACACACTATACAACACCGGGGCGCAATTCTCTCTCCCCCCCCCCCCCCCCCCCCCCCACGCCTGGCATGTCCCGCCACGCCGCCCAGACACCCACATGGGATTCTCCCATCCCCCCAAACCAGCGCGGCGAGATTTATGGCTGGCCGTTGGGAGAATCGCCGCAGCACCGGGGTGGGGGGCTCAATAAGGGGTCTGGCCTATGATCGGTGCCCATCAAACGGCGGGCCTACCTCTCTGAAGGAGGAACTCCTTTCCTCCGCCGCCCCGCAAGACACGGCGGCTTGATCTTGCGGGGCGGCCGAGTGAAAAGAGTGCGTCCCTTGGAGACGCCGGGCCGACGATCAGTGGGCACCGATCGTGGGCCAGTCACCTCATGAACACGCCCGTTGTGCTCGATCCTCCCTCCGCCCCCCCACAGGCCCCACACTTACCGGTCGCCCAATGTTCACACCGGCAGCGACCAGTTGTGGTTGATGCCGGCATGAACCGGTCGGGTTCTTCAGGCCACTCGGCCCATCCGGAGAATCGCAGGTTGCTGTGAAAAATGGCGAGCAGCGATTCTCCGAGCGGTGTGTCGCAAAACGCGACATGCCATTTTGGGGGGGGGGGGGTGGGAGAATTACGGGGGTTGCCAGGGCGGCGTGTCGTGACTCACCCAGCCGTCCTGCAATTCTCCCACCCGGCGTGGGGAGCGGAGAATCGCGCCCCTCATGTCTCACCAACCTGCACACCATACTGCACCATACCATACCACACCACACATCACTGTGCCACACCACGCCAAACCATACATCACACCACACAGTACCACATCATACCACACCCCACCAAACCATAGACCATATTACACCATACCACACCATATCATACCACAACACCACGCCATGCCACACCACACTACACCATGCCACACCATACAACATCACACCACACTATACCACACCACAAAATACCACATCACACCATACCACATGCTAACCCACCACACCACAATATCATACCATATGACACCATGCCACACCATGCCAAACAATACCACCCCATACCATGCTACATTATACCACCCCATAAAACACCCCACCAAACCATACCATACCATATTACACTATACCACACCGTACTCAACCATACCACACCATACCATACCAAAGCACACCACATAGACCACACCATACCACACCACACCTAGCGCTTTGGTTATATGGTATTTTGGCTCGATGGTCCACATGGCCTCCTCCTGCACTGGAAGGATTTTCCGTTCATCCATGCGGCCTGAGCATACTCGTCAGCCGTGTTTCCCGGTCAGGCAATGGCTCAGTTTTTAAATCAAATTTCCCTGCAGCTTTGTCCCTCCCTATCTCTGGAAAAAGCCTCCAGTCCTATCCTCGGAGACCTCTGCACTCCCACCGATTCCGGCCTTTTGCTCATCCTTTTCACTGCTCTGCCGTCGGTGATGGTTCCTGCAGCTGTCTGCTCCCACTGCTCCGCAATTCCCACCTTGGAACGTTTCACTACACTTTTGGAGCTATAGAAATGCAAGTTGGCGCTGTTGTTCTGCTCAGCAGAAGGATGTCTTCATATTGATCTACCCACGGGTGTGGGGAGGGGGGAATGGCAAGGGGACAGTTTCACCAGTAAGTTAGCAAAATAAACCAAAGGATATTCCATTCCTGGTGGCCACTGTTCCAGCAGGTTTGCTGGATGATGTGGAATGTCCTTACTGGAAGCAGAGGGAGAGGGGAAGACTGTGTTCCGATTGGAGTGGGTTGGCTGTGAAACCCAGCCGGAGAAGAGCCATATTGAACACAAAGTGTTAACTCTGACCTGCTGAGTTTTTCCAGCACTTTCTGCTTTGATTTAAGAATTTCCAGCATCCGCACTTTTCTACGTCTATTGTCAGTTGTGAAACTAGTTGGTTGGAAATTCCCTCTTCCAGACTCGATCCAACATGTTCAGTCAATACGGCACGCCACTCGCCTTCCACTGCTGGAAACTCCCTCTGAAACACGGTATCAATGACAGCGCCCACTCCTCTCCTCACCCCCTCCAACTTGAAAATGAAATTAAAATCGCTTATTGTCACGAGTAGGCTTCAATGAAGTTACTGTGAAAGGCCCCTAGTCGCCACATTCCGGCGTCTGTTCGGGGAGGCTGGTACGGGAATCGAACCGTGCTGCTGGCCTGCCTTGGTCTGCTTTAAAAGCCAGCGATTTAGCCCAGTGTGCTAAACCAGCCCCTATATATCCCTTTCTTCCTTGCCACCTCTCTCGACCACTTTATTAACACAATTTCTCCCATTCCCGTGCTTCCCAATCCCCGGATTTCCCCTTTCTCTTCAATTGGGTGGGGATTTTCCAGCCCCGCCCACCGCAGGGGTCATCCAGTCCTGCCGGAAGTCAATGCCAGGCTGGCCACCACCCCCCCGCCCCTCGCCCACGGTGAATCCGGAAAGCCCCGGGCATAGCATCGTGCAGCATTGTGGCCAAGCGGGTCCTTCTCACTGTGCCTGTACCAGCTCCTCAAGGGTTCGTCTCTCTCACTCCTGCTCTTTCCCCATAGCTCTGCTAATGTTACACTTTCAAGTAATCCATTCACTTCCCTTTTTGAAAGTTATAATTGAACCGGTTTCCCTCACGGCCGTCCCGGGCAGAGCCACAGCCTTCTCTCCCTCTCCTGCTTTGTTATCATTGTGATAGATCCCTGTCCTTGGAACCTGCCTTGTCTGCTGGAGGCTGTAGGAATAGGCCATTCGGCCCGACTGGTCGATTCTGCCATCTCCCCATATGCTTCTACTTCTTTCTTTCTCATGTGCGTATCTGAATTCCTCGTCAATACACCTGTGTTGGGCAGCACGGTGACGCAGTGGGTTAGCCCTGTTGCCTCATGGCGCTGAGGGTCCCAGGTTCGATCCCGGCTCTGGGTCACTGTCCGTGTGGAGTTTGCACATTCTCCCCGTGTCTGCGTGGGTTTCACCCCCACAACCCAAAGGAGTGCAGGGTAGTTGGATTGACCACACTAATTTGCCCCTTAATTGGTAAAAATGAATTGGGTACTCTAAATTTATTAAAATACACCTGTGGTGTTCCGAGCCAGGGCACGCCGCAGCCGGTAGGTGCCGGGAGAGATCTAACGGGATCTCGCAATCTGGGTCCCACCCTTTGTGGGTGGCATCAGTATTTGGCAAATCTGCATATTAGAGCGAGGCAGCTAGTCTCACTCTTAAATGCACTCAGCTGATCTACCAAGGCGATCTAACCCCTTCGCCTCGGAGGCCTTAGGTGAGCGCTGTTCAGTACTGCTCCCCAGTAAAGGTGGAAAGGCATTTGGGGGGGTCTCCTAGAGGATCGGAGGCCCTGGAATGGTCGGCCTCCGGGGGGGGGGGGGGGGTATGGTACCCTGGCACTGCTGGCGCCAACTGGGCTCCTTGACACTGTCAGCCTGGGGTGCGGGTGGGGAGGGGGGATTGGGGGGTGCGGGTGGGGAGGGGGGTGGGGTGGTGGAGGGTGGGGGTGGGGGTGGGTGGTAGAAAGGGTGGGTAAGAGAATAAGGGGATCCAGGACTCGCACAGGGAGGATGGTCATTAGAAATGGTATCTCGATCTCCTGCACTGAGCAGTTCTGGTGGGACATTCCCTGCTGTGGACCTGGATTGCAACAGAGTTCCGTTTGACAGTATGGTCTCTCTTGGCACTGCGAGCACTGGAAACACGCAGCTCAACGTGCTCAACACGTGACTCTTGCAATTTGGTTAGATCGCTCCAACAGTCTGCTATTGAGCATGTTTGGTGGGGTCTCGCCAGCTCGGCCATTGATCCGGCCCGTTAATCCGGCTCCAGGTATTTAAATGAGCCGAGTGACTTATTTAAATATGCCGATCTGAATCTCCCCCTCACTGGGTTGACTCGGCCTAGCGCCCGGCATGAAGCCTGATTTGGGGCTTTCCCGGGATTCACCCAGCTTCGGGTGCAATTGCTGAATCACGCCCATGATCTTCTCTTTCGAAGCTGACCCGAGTATCATGTGTGTATTTGTTTTGGACTTTAGACTGCCTGGGGTCTGGACCCAAATCGTCTATTCAAATCCACCGGCCTCTGTTAAACTGAGTGGTCAGAGGGGCTTTAAGAAGTGGGGCGGGATTCTCCTACCCCCGCCGGGTCAGAGATTTGCCGGGGGTGGGGGGGTGTGTGAATCCCCCCCCTGCCGTCCTCCCAATTCTCCGACCCCCCAAAAGTCGCCGAGGCGTGAATCGCGCCGCCCGCCTCGGAGAATGGCGGGGGCCGGCGCGACGCAATGGACCCCGGGGCTGCCCGAATTCTCCCGGCCGGATGGGCCGAAGTCCCGCTGACATGGTCATGGGTACCGCCAGCTGAGGCACCCTCAATTACGATGCGAGAGCGAGGTCGGTAATCAAAGGCTTTAATATACAGAGAACAGGACAGCATTCCAGAGAAGTGTGCTCGCCACATGGAGCCTTATCCTATATACTGTTTCCTGGGGGCGTAGCCAGAGGCGGAGTCCCCCAGGGTTCCAAGCCTCTTAAAGGGGCAAGGTATTAAAGGTAAATACCGTTCATCACACCGGCTTAAATTGAACCACCTATATAACGGCACCAACCAGTGCTGATGGTTGATGCCGGACAGCGCAGAGGTAGGACACGGAGCGGGGTGGCCGCAGGAGAAGGGACGGCATGACCGTCCTGTTTGCAGGGGGGGGGGAATGTGTGTGTGGAGGGGTGTGTGGGGGGGGGGCAGTGGGGGGGGGGGGGGGGGGGGAGTCTCATCCTGGCTGCCCTGACAAGGTCATTCACATTCTTGTGGCACTGGGCGCCTGTCCTTGGTGTTACAGCCACAGCGCTGACGGCCTCTGCCACCTCCATCCACAGGCACCGGCTGAGGCGTGGGGCAACCCTGTGGCCGTGTCCGGGGTACAGGGCCTTCCTCCTGCGCTATACTGCATCCAGGAGTGCCTCGATGTTGCGCTCCTGGAACCTTGGAGCTGCACGGCAGGCGGCCATCTTGTCGAATCTCCGGGTGGGTGGGGGGGCGTCTTTTGTGTTGTGACGCTCGCGCTTCCGCGGCGGGTGACGCCATTGCGAATGGTGTCACGCCGTTACTGGCCCATTCCGAGTCAGAGACTTTGTGCCGTTTAGGGGGCCCAGACGCCGGAGTGATCCACGCCGTTTTTTGGCGCCGGGATCCGGCGAATGAGCCAGTTTTGGGAGAATCCCGCCCATGGTCTGAATATGGGCTCATGTTCCTTCACCAGCTATTTCAGCAGACGCTCGAAAATCACTTGAGCGGATCAGAGGGGAATTTGGTCTTCCAAATACTGACATTTTTAGACACCTGCAGGTAAGAAATTTTCTTTTAAAACATGAAGACCCAAACAAATAAGAAGTCCATTCCAATAGAGTCAGACTTTGTAAACATTCAGCGAGGTCTCACTGGTGAAAAGTAATATCCTGTGTATATATCAGACATTTTTCTCCATTGCCCAGGCAATTCCTTACACATTAAAAGGAATGGAGGTTGAACTGCAACAGGAGTTTGGGGCAGCACGGTAGCACAGTGGTTAGCACTGTGGCTTCACAGCTCCAGGTCCCAGGTTCGATTCCCAGGTGGGTCACTGTCTGTGCGGAGTCTGCAGAGGGCAGCAGAGCAGAGCTACTGATCAGCTGTTCTGGGGAAATTTGCATACGTGCAGGTGAGGTCAGCCTAAGTTGAATGTGGTTTGTGGAGGGGCTGTTGGCAAGTGACAGTTAAACCCGAAACACTTTGTGAGTGTTTCCCACCCTACCTCCTCCTCTAACCAACCCCCCCACCCCACGGTGGTTGGGAAGCGGGAGCAGGGCCTGTTGTGAAGGTGAGTGAGTGCCTTTAAATTTGCTTACCTTTCAGCGGGATCAGGGTTTGAGGTAATATCAGGTAAGCTCTTCCTTTCTTTTTCTTTTTCTTGTTTTTTTTTAATCTAGAGGGGATGTCAGGGAAGGCAGTACAATGCTCCTCCTGCAGAATGTTTGAGGTGAGGGACGCCGTCAGTGTCCCTCTGATTTCATCTGTGGGAAGTGCACCCAACTCCAGCTCCTCAAAAACCGTGTTAGGGACCTGGAGCTTGAGCTGGATGAACTTCGGATCATTCGGGAGGCAGAGGGGGTCATAGATAGGAGCTTCAGGGAAGTAGTTTACACCAAAGACTGGAGATAGATGGGTAACTGTAAGAGGGACTGGGAAGAAGCAGTCAGTAACAGGGACCCCCTGCGGTCGTTCCCCTGAGTAACAAGTATACTGTTTGGATACTTGTGGGGGGGACGACTTACCAGGGGTAAGCCATGGGGTACGGGCCTCTGGCACGGAGTCTGTCCCTGTTGCTCAGAAGGGAAGGGGGGAAAGGAGTAGAACATTAGTAATTGGGGACTCAATAGTCAGGGGCACAGATAGGAGATTTTGTGGGAGCGAGAGAGACTCACGTTTGGTATGTTGCCTCCCAGGTGCAAGGGTACGTGATGTCTCGGATCGTGGTTTTCCGTGGTCCTTAAGGGGGAGGGGGAGCAGCCCAAGTCGTAGTCCACATTGGCACTAACGACATAGGTAGGAAGGGGACAAGGATGTCTAGGCAGGCCTTAGGGAGCTAGGATGGAAGCTCGAGAGCGAGAACAACAGAGTTGCTTATCTCTGGGTTGTTGCCCGTGCCACGTGATAGTGAGATGAGGAATAGGAGAGAGAAGCAATAAACACGTGGCTACAGGGCATGGTGCACGGCGGGAGGGATTCAGATTTCTGGATAACTGGGGCTCTTTCTGGGGAAGGTGGGACCTCTATAGACAGGATGGTCTACATCTGAACCTGAGGGGCACCAATACCTGGGGGGGGAGATTTGTTAGTACTCTTTGGGGGGTTTAAACTAATTCAGCAGGGGCATGGGAACCTGGATTGTAGTTTTGGGGTGCGAGAGATTGAGAGTAGAGAGGTCAGGAGCACAGTTTTGACTTCGCAGGAGGGCGGCAGTGTTCAGGTCTGTGGTTTGAAGTGTGTCTATTTCAATGCCAGGAGTATACGAAATAAGGTAGGGGAACTGGCAGCATGGGTTGGTACCTGGGACTTCGATGTTGTGGCCATTTCAGAGACATGGATAGAGCAGGGACAGGAATGGTTGATGCAGGTTCCGGGGTTTAGGTGCTTTAGTAAGGTCAGAGAAGGGGGCAAAAGAGGGGGAGGTGTGGCGCTGCTAGTCAAGGACAGTATTACGGTGGTAGAAAGGATGCAAGATGGGGACTCTTCTTCCGAGGTAGTATGGGCTGAGGTTAGAAACAGGAAAGGAGAGGTCACCCTGTTGGGAGTTTTCTATAGGCCACCTAATAGTTCTAGAGATGTAGAGGA